>NC_034202.2:44627276-44669776 GCF_002021735.2 Oncorhynchus kisutch | reverse complement strand
TTCTTGAAATGTTCCATTTTGACTGACCTTCATGTCTTAAAGTAATGATGGACTGTCATTTCTCTTTGCTTATTTGAGCTGTTCTTGCCATAATATGGACTTGGTCTTTTACTAAATAGGGCTGTCTTCCCCCCTACCTTGTCACAACACAGCTGATTGGCTCAAACGCTTTAAGAAGAAAGAAATTCCACAAATTAACTTAAAAAGGCACACCTGTTAATTGAAATGCATTCCAGGTGATTACCTCATGAAACTGGTTGAGAGAATGCCAAGAGTGTGCAAAGCTATCATCAAGGCAAAGGGTGGCTACTTTTTTGTTTACTACATGATTCCATATGTGTTATTTCATAGTTCTGATGTCTTCACTATTATTCTACAATGTAGAAAATAGTACAAATAAAGAAAAACCCTGGAATGAGTAGGTGTTCTAAATCCTGGAATGAGTAGGTGTTCTAAAACCCTGGAATGAGTAGGTGTTCTAAATCCTGGAATGAGTAGGTGTTCTAAAACCCTGGAATGAGTAGGTGTTCTAAAACCCTGGAATGAGTAGGTGTTCTAAATCCTGGAATGAGGAGGTGTTCTAAAACCCTGGAATGAGTAGGTGTTCTAAAACCCTGGAATGAGTAGGTGTTCTAAATCCTGGAATGAGGAGGTGTTCTAAAACCCTGGAATGAGGAGGTGTTCTAAAACCCTGGAATGAGTAGGTGTTCTAAAACCCTGGAATGAGTAGGTGTTCTAAAACCCTGGAATGAGTAGGTGTTCTAAAACCCTGGAATGAGGAGGTGTTCTAAAACCCTGGAATGAGTAGGTGTTCTAAAACCCTGGAATGAGTAGGTGTTCTAAAACCCTTGAATGAGTAGGTGTTCTAAAACCCTGGAATGAGGAGGTGTTCTAAAACCCTGGAATGAGTAGGTGTTCTAAAACCCTGGAATGAGTAGGTGTTCTAAAACCTTTGAATGAGTAGGTGTTCTAAAACCCTGGAATGAGGAGGTGTTCTAAAACTTTTGACCGGTAGTGTACATTTTAGTCATTTAGCAAAAGCTCTTATCACAGTTAATCATTTTCTTATTTGCTTATGGCTTTATGCAGGTCGTTGAGTGCAGTCTTAGTGCCAGCATCGGTCTGTGGTGGTAAATAGACGGCTACAAATAATATAGATGAAAACTCTCTTGGTAGATCGTGTGGTCTACAGCTTATCATGAGATACTCTACTTCAGGCGAGCAAAACCTAGAGACTTCCTTTAATATTTGATTTCGTGCACCAGCTGTTATTGACCAATAGACACAGAGCACCACCCCTTGTCTTACCGGAGGCAGCCGGTCTATCTTGTTGATGCAGCGTAACACCCAGCCAACTGCATGAAAAACATGGCAACTGTATATTAACTGTATATTATATTATTAACTGTATATTATATTATTAACTGTATAATAACTGTATATTATATTATTAACTGTATATTATATTATTAACTGTATATTATATTATTAACTGTATATTAACTGTATATTATATTATTAACTGTATATTATATTATTAACTGTATATTATATTATTAACTGTATATTATATTATTAACTGTATATTATATTATTAACTGTATATTATATTATTAACTGTATATTAACTGTATATTATATTATTAACTGTATATTATATTATTAACTGTATATTAACTGTATATTATATTATTAACTGTATATTATATTATTAACTGTATATTATATTATTAACTGTATATTATATTATTAACTGTATATTAACTGTATATTATATTATTAACTGTATATTATATTATTAACTGTATATTAACTGTATATTATATTATTAACTGTATATTATATTATTAACTGTATATTAACTGTATATTATATTATTAACTGTATATTATATTATTAACTGTATATTATATATTAACTGTATATTATATTATTAACTGTATATTATATTATTAACTGTATATTAACTGTATATTATATTATTAACTGTATATTTATATTATTAACTGTATATTAACTGTATATTATATTATTAACTGTATATTATATTATTAACTGTATATTAACTGTATATTATATTATTAACTGTATATTATATTATTAACTGTATATTATATTATTCACTGTATATTATATTATTAACTGTATATTAACTGTATATTATATTATTAACTGTATATTATATTATTAACTGTATAATAACTGTCTATTATATTATTAACTGTATATTATATTATTAACTGTATATTATATTATTAACTGTATATTATATTATTAACTGTATATTAACTGTATATTATATTATTAACTGTATATTATATTATTAACTGTATATTAACTGTATATTATATTATTAACTGTATATTAACTGTATATTATATTATTAACTGTATAATAACTGTATATTATATTATTAACTGTATATTATATTATTAACTGTATATTAACTGTATATTATATTATTAACTGTATAATAACTGTATATTATATTATTAACTGTATAATAACTGTATATTATCCGGGTCGTCATTCAGCCACGACTCAGTGAAACATAAGATATTACAGTTTTTAATGTCCCGTTGTTAGGAAAGTCTTGAACGGAGTTCATCCAGTTTATTCTCCAGTGATTTGCACGTTGGCCAATAGGATGGATGGTAGAGGCGGGTTACCCACTCGCCGGTCCCCTGTATCGGCGTCTTCTCTTCATGGGAATAACAGGATATATAATAGGGATTTGGACCTGGTCGAGTATCTCAAGTAGATCCTTCGCCTCCAACATGTTAAAGAAAAATTATTCATCCAGTTTAATGTGAGTAATCGCTGTCCTGATATTCAGAAGCTCTTTTCGGTCATAAGAGACGGTGGCAGAAACGTTATGTACAAAATAAATGACTAACAACGTGGGAAAAAAAAACATAAAATAGCACGATTGGTTATATACATAGTGAAGATTGTCTAATGGGACTAATCTAAACTGGAACAACCAATCAATACTCAGTAATGGGTGCAATACATCCAATTACTAACAGATTGGATTCATTTAGAAATTGTGATATTTATTATTTATCTTTGTATTCCAAATAAAATAAATCCACAAATCAATTTACGTGCAAAAACATAGATATTAAAACAAATATTTCTGAAAATCTATCTGCAATAGAGCATGCTGGGAAATATGATAAAGATATGATAAAGATGGGTGTGGCTTTTACAACACTTAAGTTAATTTAACTCCCAAATCAACACTAGAAATGACATGATTTGCTGTGTACAATACATTGCTGGTTCACTCAAGACTCCTTTCTTTTCTCCTGCTCAATACAATCACATTAAATAGTCATTTGAAAAGACCAAAAATACGAAATCATGGCAAAGATATGAACTATGCCAGTCCTGTAAATGTTTTAAAAAAATAAAAAAATATTAAGGAAATACCAGATACATGCACAAATATTACCATATGGGCACAGTTTTAAAAAATCCTCTCACCTGTCTTTTTAAACTGATCGGATTACTCAAAACTCCTGATGTTAAAGTTAGAGGTTAACATTAATGTTCAGGCACTCTTTAAAAGGAAAAGGAAGAAAAACTATAAACAAGCTGATTCAAAGTTAGAAGGGTTCTATGTAGAATGTTAAAGGTTCTACGTAGAACCCTTCTTGCCTTCCGAAGAATCATCCAATGAAACCCCTTTTTCCAAAATCGTTTTTTTTTTAGGATGTTAAAGGTTCTAGGTAGAACCCTTTGCCTTACAAAGAACCCTTGTCTTCCAAAAAGGGTTATTCAGATGATAACAGTTCTCGGTAGAACTCATACCCTCAGCAAATAACCCTTTTCAAACCCTTATTTCTAAGAGTTTAGGCTCTAGCTCAGCGGGCTAACACAGTTTTGTGGCGTGCAGGTTCAAATCCAATGTGTGTGTTTATGTATGTGTGCAAGCGCTTATGTGAGAGAGTGTGTGTGTGTGTGTGTGTGTGCACCCGTGTGTGTGTGTGTGTGTGTGTGTGTGTGTGTGTGTGTGTGTGTCAGATAGAGTTAGTGATTTGTAGATATACCAACTCCTCAGGGTTGGGGCCTAGGCCGGGACAAAGCCATATGGGCTAGATATATACTGCCTGCCCACAGGGAGTGAGGTGAGTGGGGTAGGACATCAGCAGTCGGGTGGGTGGGGGGGGGGGGGGGGGGTGGAGGACTTCCTGGATGTGTGTTGTCATATCGCTGTCCTAAAGAAACTAAAACCCTTTAGAAATAGCTCAGGTCCATGTTATCGTATTCACATGATGATCTAAAAGGCACAACACATCATGTAGGATCTAGTGTTGCAGATGAAGAGGGAACAGTTTATTTAGGAATGAAGACTATAATTTGTTGTTTTTTTTCCGTTTTTTTTTTCTCTGAGTCGGATATTATACTGTAGCTTCTGCCAGAAGCAGGGCTGACAAATATAATAAGATGAGGGATGACACATCTCCTTGCGGAGCTGACAGTTCAGTTAAGGCCTGATTCACCTTTTGATTGAAGCTCTTCTCAGTAGTTGGTATTTAGAGTTAACTTATGCAGGTGCGCAACGGGCTTTGCAGATGTGGCTCCCTTTTGCACACTGAATACATTTAATTCAACCGCTGAAAAAAAAAAAAAAAAAACTCTCACTTTCTGGCCGACAGATTTTCATGTGGAGGTTTTTTAGTTCAATAGGGGGTTTTCAGTACATTTATCTGAAGTCATCCCTTTAAATATGGTGTACCCTTTAATTAGAATTGTGTCCACACACTCACTAGAATTACACTACATGACCAAAGGTTTTCGGACACCTGCTCGTTGAACATCTAATTCCGAAATCATGGGCATTAATATGGAGTTGGTCCCCTCCCTTTGCTGCTATAACAGCCTCCACTCTTCTGGGAAGTCATTAATATGGAGTTGGTCCCCTCCCTTTGCTGCTATAACAGCCTCCACTCTTCTGGGAAGTCATTAATATGGAGCTGGTCCCCTCCCTTTGCTGCTATAACAGCCTCCACTCTTCTGGGAAGTCATTAATATGGAGTTGGTCCCCTCCATTTGCTGCTATAACAGCCTCCACTCTTCTGGGAAGTCATTAATATGGAGTTGGTCCCCTCCCTTTGCTGCTATAACAGCCTCCACTCTTCTGGGAAGTCATTAATATGGAGTTGGTCCCCTCCCTTTGCTGCTATAACAGCCTCCACTCTTCTGGGAAGTCATTAATATGGAGTTGGTCCCCTCCCTTTGCTGCTATAACAGCCTCCACTCTTCTGGGAAGTCATTAATATGGAGTTGGTCCCCTCCCTTTGCTGCTATAACAGCCTCCACTCTTCTGGGAAGTCATTAATATGGAGTTGGTCCCCTCCCTTTGCTGCTATAACAGCCTCCACTCTTCTGGGAAGTCATTAATATGGAGTTGGTCCCCTCCCTTTGCTGCTATAACAGCCTCCACTCTTCTGGGAAGTCTTTTTGACGAACTGACTTGTTGGTAAAGCACTGAAAAGTCACTGAGCTCTTCTATTGTGCTGCCAATTTTTGCCTATTGCACGGCTGTCTGCTTAATTGTATACACCTGTCAGGAACGGGTGTGGCTGAAATAGCCGAATCCACTCATTTGAAAGGGTGTCCACATACTTTTTATAGATATAGTGTTCATGGAGAGAACAGGTTCAGAAGAGGGATCAATGAAAGAAACCCATCTGAATACACGTATATTGATCTCCTTTGCAGGTCTAATTGGTAGATAGCTTTTTTTTAATTTTTTTACTCTGATCTTGTTTATTATTTAGATTTAGGAAAGAATTTATGAAGTTGTTGTGGAGTCTTTTATGTACAAAATATATTGGTGAATCAAAAAACAATACAGCGGTTTGATTCATCTTGATTCAGTTGGATTCATCTTGATTCAGTTTGATTCATCTTGATTAATTTAGATTCATCTTGATTAATTTAGATTAATCTTGATTAATTTTGATTCATCTTGATTCAGTTGGATTCATCTTGATTCAGTTTGATTCATCTTGATTAATTTAGATTCATCTTGATTAATTTAGATTAATCTTGATTAATTTTGATTCATCTTGATTCAGTTGGATTCATCTTGATTCAGTTTGATTCATCTTGATTAATTTAGATTCATCTTGATTAATTTAGATTCATCTTGATTAATTTTGATTCATCTTGATTAATTTTGATTCATCTTGATTAATTTTGATTCATCTTGAATAATTTGATTTATCTTGATTCAGTTGGATTCATCTTGATTCAGTTGGATTCATCTTGATTCAGTTGGATTCATCTTGATTCAGTTTTGATTCATCTTGATTCAGTTTGATTCATCTTGAAAGTCACGTTCAGTTGTTCAATATATTTAAGTATTAGAAAGGGGGAAAAGTGTACAATAAGGATGGAACAGTAGTGCTGTAAAAATAATCTAGCCTTAATAATCCTCACTAATTCTGGAACTGTGATGACAACGGTCCAGTCGTAGTGAACCCGTTGTGCAAGGCTCCAGGTTTAAACTGCTACGTGTGGTCGGCGTACCATAATGATTCCCATAGGCTACATGTCCCAGATGACTTTTGTACAACTTGTAATACGTTAGTTTAATATGATCCACTATTGTTATCGACCCTCAGGAACAACCACGAGGACGTGACAGAGGAACGAATGGTAAACTAACGATGGAATGATTCAAAATGTAGGCTACAAATTGAAGGAGACTGTTACATGAATCAACTCGGTAGGTTCGGCTCTACTGTCAGTGCACATAGGTTACAGCCTCAGATTGGGTCTACAAATTTCAGCCCTGCAAATTAGGAAGCCATAGGACTACAATTTAAACAATTCTGAAAAACAACACAGCTATTAATACTTCACTGTCGAAAAGAGGCCGAGATACCTGTCACCTTTGACATCATCAGAGCGTGACGTATGTTGAACGCTGAACGAGATACCTTGTCTTATTGTTTCTTTGTAACGTTGTGACAGTGTTTCCTCGCTAAGTTTGGTTTGTATACTTTTTTTGATTCTGGATCCCGCAACGCGGTTAGCCCCAGTTGTTGTGACCTCTACTGTCTGTCCCGGGATCTTGCCAGACCAAAATGTCTGAAGTTGTTTGACGTAGCTAGCTATTAGCCTCGCTGGTAGCTATCAGTATCAAGCTAACAGGGTTATCCACAAACAGCTTGAACACAGCCCGCGACGCGGTTAGCACTTGTGGCTGGGACCGTGGACCATGCTAACCGTCCCACGCTAATTGTGTTTCCTGTTGCTTTTTCCCTGCAACCTGACTTGGCTGGAACCGCATTGTATAGCTACCAACGTTAGCCGCTTCTGCTAACAAGGTTAGCCGCTGCTGCTACCAACGTTAGCCGCTGCTGCTACCAACGTTAGCCGATGCTGCTACCAACGTTAGCCGCTTCTGCTAACAACGTTAGCCGCTGCTGCTACCAACGTTAGCCGATGCTGCTACCAACGTTAGCCGCTTCTGCTAACAACGTTAGCCGCTGCTGCTACCAACGTTAGCCGCTGCTGCTACCAACGTTAGCCGATGCTGCTACCAACGTTAGCCGCTGCTGCTAACAACGTTAGCCGATGCTGCTACCAACATTAGCCGATGCTGCTACCAATGTTATCCGATGCTGCTACCAACGTTAGCCGATGCTGCTACCAACGTTAGCCGCTGCTGCTACCAACGTTAGCCGCTGCTGCTAACAACGTTAGCCGATGCTGCTACCAACGTTAGCCGCTTCTGCTAACAACGTTAGCCGCTGCTGCTACCAACGTTAGCCGCTGCTGCTACCAACGTTAGCCGATGCTGCTACCAACGTTAGCCGCTTCTGCTACCAACGTTAGCCGCTGCTGCTAACAACGTTAGCCGATGCTGCTACCAACATTAGCCGATGCTGCTACCAACGTTATCCGATGCTGCTACCAACGTTATCCGATGCTGCTACCAACGTTAGCCGCTGCTGCTACCAACGTTAGCCGCTGCTGCTACCAACGTTAGCCGCTGCTGCTACCAACGTTAGCCGCTGCTGCTAACAACGTTAGCCGCTGCTGCTACCAACGTTAGCTGCTGCTGCTACCAACGTTAGCCGATGCTGCTACCAATGTTAGCCGATGCTGCTACCAACGTTATCCGATGCTGCTACCAATGTTAGCCGATGCTGCTACCAACGTTAGCCGATGCTGCTACCAGCGTTAGCCGATGCTGCTACCAATGTTAGCCGATGCTGCTGCCGATGCTGCTACCAACATTAGCCGCTGCTGCTACCAACGTTCACGGACGTTCACGGCCGTGAATTTATTTAGGAGGACACATTTCTGCTTTTTGGATTTGACGTGTAATCTTTTTGTTCACTCGTTTGAGAAGCCCAGATAGCCCAGATAGCCTAGCTGGCCGTCAGGTCGCTACGTTTTCAACACTGCAGGAGCTGTGGTTATTTTTGCTCTATTCCAGGACAATGTAACCCTAACCCTGCATATATATATTGATCCAATGTGGACCAGACTTTCAAAATAGCAGGCCAGGTTATCTAATATAGCACTCCATCACTCTCCTTCTTGGTCAAATAGCCCCTTACACAGCCTGATGTGTTGGGTCGTTTTCCTGTTGAAAAACAAATTATAGTCCCACTAAGCTAAATCACAGACAGTGTCATCAGCAAAGCAACCCCACACCATCACACCTCCTCCTCCATGCTTCGAGGTGGGAAACACACATGCGGATATCATCCATTCACCTACTCTGAGACACGGTGTCATCAGACCAAAGAACAGATTTCCACGTGTTTCTTGGCACAAGCAAGTCTCTCTCTCTCTCTTTATCTTATTGTTGTCCTTTAATGAAATCATTAGCCAGGAACAGTGTCTTGTTCGACCGGGAATTGTTCTTTCTTTTGCCGAAAATGTGTCAAGTACAGTGAATTCATAGAGTTATAAATTAGGTTCTTATGTCAAATATGGCCTGTAGTCAGGTTGAGCCTCGGAGCAGAGAGCCTGGTTGCTGGGCAACACAGACACAGGCTGCAGTGGGAAGAGCATCAACAAGAAGCAGCTAGCAACAACAGCTAAGCTAGCAACAACAGCTAAGCTAGCAACAACAGCTAAGCTAGCAACAACAGCTAAGTTTCACAGCATTTCTCTCCTCTTCTACAGATGTTCATATCAACTTTCTTTCGTTGTCCAGATGCCAAAATGCACAATCCTTGTCTTATTAATTAACATCCGAGTTGTTTCATATTTACATTTCCCCTTTGTCATGTCTGTCACACGAAACGGCTGCTTTTGTCTTGTATCTAATGTCTTGTATCTTTTGTCTTGTATCTTATGTCTTGTATCTTATGTCTTGTATCTTATGTCTTGTATCTTATGTCTTGTATCTTTTGTCTTGTATCTTATGTCTTGTATCTTATGTCTTGTATCTTTGTCTTGTATCTTATGTCTTGTATCTTATGTCTTGTATCTTATGTCTTGTATCTTATGTCTTGTATCTTATGTCTTGTATCTTATGTCTTGTATCTTTTGTCTTGTATCTTATGTCTTGTATCTTATGTCTTGTATCTTTTGTCTTGTATCTTATGTCTTGTATCTTATGTCTTGTATCTTATGTCTTGTATCTTATGTCTTGTATCTTTTGTCTTGCATCTTTAGCGACTGTGTTTTAATGAAAAATGGCATTTTGTTAAATGTTTGTCGTGTGTTTTTTTAAGATCTGATAAATGTTCCTTTCCATGTATTTTCTGGTCATCATGTTACTGTTTGGAATTAACCTTGTTAACTTGTTAATGGTTAATAATAATAATCCCTACTTAATTCATTTAAATCCTTTAATGGGCAACTCAACCTCCTGGTATAGCATATTTTTCAAATGTTCCTAAAATTGTAAAAACATATTAGTATTTTAATGATTCATAAATTATGTTTTAGAGCAACATTCAACAACATTTTACAAAACTTGTAATTTGACATTTTATACACAATGTACAACAATAAATGTGTGACAAGTTTTACTCACGTTCACGTCCTGGTTTTCATCTGAATGAGTGAGTCTTATAATGAAAACCACATGATCATTTTACTAAATGGATTGACTGATATCATAAAATATGCCAAACAAAATCTATATAAATAAATTATAATTAAATCATTTAATTTAAAATGAGCTTGTTAAAGGGATAAAGGGATAAAGTAGAACTGACTGGGATATACACACACACACACACACACACACACACACACACACACACACACACACACACACACACACACACACACACACACACACACACACCTCCACACAGAAACACACACAAACGCACACACACACACACACACACACAGACACACACAGAAAAGCACATACACACACACACACACACACACACAGAAAACACACACACACACACACACACACACACAGAAAAACACATACACACACACACAGAAAACACACACACAGACACACACACAGACACACAGAGAAAAACACATACACACACACACACAGAAAAAACACACACACACACACAGAAAAAACACACACACACAGAAAAAACACACACACACACAGACGCATGCACACACATCTACCTCCACACAGAAAAACACACACACACACATTAGAGTGATGTGAATAGGGTGCTATGTGGGACTGAACCTGTGTGACTCAGCTCTTTCCTATTGAACTGAGAGACCAGCGAGATGAAGGGATGGATGACTATTTATCTTTACGGAGAGACTGAAAAGAGGAGAGGAAAAACAGTGGATGTGTATCATCAAGTATTATAAAGTAGAACCAAGTAGCATCAAGTAAATTCAAGTAGATTCAAGTAGGTTCAGGTACTCTCGTTGGTTGCTAGAGCATTGTGATGGTGCAGTGGTTTAGGCAGCGAGCTCCGATCACCAGTTTGCTCCCAGTGTTGGTCCATCATTACTATTATTCTTATATATCTTTAAGGAGAGACTGAAAAGAGGAAAAACAGTGGATGTGGTCCTTGTGTGTCTGACTCTGAGGATTCCAGATATGATGTCTGGAGGACTGTGGGGGAACCAACAATATCTCATAGTTTCCCTTTTAGAAATACAACATATTATGGATGAAGATCTATTTCTGACGTGTTAATGCTGAGTGGTCACAGGGTTCCTTCAGAAACAACTCAAAGGGTTCAGGTTAAGGGAAGGCTTAAAACAAGATCATAAAAAATGCGCTATTGCCATCATCAAGTATCACCAATTATCATCAAGTAGATTCAAGTAGGTTCAGGTACTCTCGTTGGTTGCTAGAGCATTGTGATGGTGCAGTGGTTTAGGCAGCGCGCTCCGATCACCAGTTTGCTCCCAGTGTTGGTCCATCATTACTATTATTATTTTGTGAGTGCAGAGGAAGACATATATCAACGTTCTCAGAACCTTTTCAAACGTCCAGAAATAGTCTCTCTCTCTTTCACACTCTCAGACCTGGTCTCTCTCTCTCAGACTATCTCTCTACAGTAAATGACCCTTCTCTCTCTCTCTCCCTCTCAGACTATCTCTCTACAGTAAATGACACTTCTCTGTCTCTCCCTCTCAGACTATCTCTCTACAGTAAATGACCCTTCTCTCTCTCTTTCACGCTCTCAGACCTGGTCTCTCCCTCTCAGACTATCTCTCTACAGTAAATGACCCTTCTCTCTCTCTTTCACGGTCTCAGACCTGGTCTCTCCCTCTCAGACTATCTCTCTACAGTAAATGACCCTTCTCTGTCTCTCCCTCTCAGACTATCTCTCTACAGTAAATGACCCTTCTCTCTCTCTCCCTCTCAGACTATCTCTCTACAGTAAATGACCCTTCTCTCTCTCCCTCTCAGACTATCTCTCTACAGTAAATGACCCTCCTCTCTCGCCCTTCCTTAAGCTCTGTGCGTGACTGCGGTGTCTACATGGGAGCAGTGACCTCACCTCTCACTGACCCCTGCCGACCTTCCGTTCACCAATCACTTCTATAGCATGTGTGTGTGTGTGTGTGTCATAACTAGCTCTTAACTGAGACACACACACACCCTGTGCTGACTCCTGTGATGTCTCAGGTATAATGATGGACACTGATGGGATAAGAAGCTCAGTAACCTTGCTGTGATTAAATAAGGCTTGTCAGGGAGATGGATAAAATGCAGTCTTCATTCTACATGTACTTTCTTTGCATATATATGATTGATGATTGATATTCAGACCCCTTGACTTTTTCCACATTGTTATGGTACAGCATTGTTCTAAAAATGGATTACTATTTATTTAAATTAGGTAAGAGAATAAGACATTCCCATTGGTGTATGAAACAAAACAAAAAAGCCCTTAATAATCCCGCCTCCATCCCTCCTCCTGTATTCGATGATGTTTGACATGGGGGAGGGGACAAGTTGTTTGATGACCAATCTTTATCAATATAGAAGCAACAGTCATTTTTCATACTTTTGGTTTTCCTACTTTGGTTTCATCCAAATGATGTTGACTGTTTGGGACCTTTAATAACTTGAGTGTGATTGTGTCATTTTTATTCTGCATAGAGTAAAACAATGCAAACACCCAAAACCACGCCCCTCATTATCATATTTCCCAGCACGCTTTATTGCAGGTTGATTTCTAGAATTGTGTGTGTCTATATCTGTGTTTTTGTATGCACGTTGATTGATTAATTGATTGATCTTATCAATCAATCAATCAATCAAATATATTTATAAAGCCCCTTCGTACATCAGCTGATATCTCAAAGTGCTGTACAGAAACCCAGCCTAAAACCCCAAAACAGCAAGCAATGCAGGTGTAGAAGCACAGTGGCTAAGAAAAACTCCCTAGAAAGGCCAGAACTAGGAAGAAACCTAGAGAGGAACCAGGCTATGAGGGGTGGCCAGTCCTCTTCTGGCTGTGCCGGGTGGAGATTATAACAGAACATGGCCAAGATGTTCAAATGTTCATAGATGACCAGCAGGGTCAAATAATAATCACAGTGGTTGTAGAAGGTACAACAGGTCAGCACCTCAGGAGTAAATGTCAGTTGGCTTTTCATAGGCGATTGTTCTGAGTTAGAGACAGCAGATGCGGTAGAGAGAGAGTCCAAAACAGCAGGTCTGGGACAGGTAGCACGTCCGGTGAACAGGTCAGGGCTCTATAGCCGCAGGCAGAACAGATAAGTCATCAGGTCAAGTAGTCCTGAGGCATGGTCCTAGGGCTCAGGTCCTCCGAGAGGGAGAGAGAACTAGAGAGAGCATACTTAAATTCACACAGGACACCGGATAAGACAGGAGAAGTACTCCAGATATAACAGACTGACCCTAGCCCCCCGACACATAAACTATGCTATAAATAACATACATTTTTTTAACCTCCCAAAAAAAACTAAATCAATCTTGGATTTATTCAACCCATTACTGAGATGGTTGTTCCAGTTTAAATGGTTTAGGGAATCATTTTTCTGTCCAATACTCCTACCTTGGCTCTCATTCTAAATGCAATAATATGACTTGCTTGATGTGGTCTGCAAAAGCAGTTGTTTCAGGGTCAAACTAGGCTGTTAATTATTTATGTATAGCATAAGAACAACCCCCCAAAAATCTCCCCTCCCCCCAAAGAATCTGTAGTTAGTTGGATTTATTCCACCCATTACTGAGATGGTTGTTCTAGTTTAGATGGTGTAGGGAATCCCCAATGTCTGACTCTCTTAACCTTGGCAGTCATTCTAAATGCAGGTTGCGATTCAAACTTCAAATTGCTGGATGTCACTTTACAAGCCACAATAATAATATGGATTGCTTGATATGGCCTGCAAACCAGGAGTTTCAGGGTAAAACTAGGCCGTTGAGGTAATAGTCTGATGATATTTTAATGTATTGTCACAAAGGGTTAAATTACAAGGATGAAATATTAATGTATCCTCTCACTTGGTGACGACTACAGGATTGATGCAACAACCAGGTCTTTGTCACTAGCAAACACAGTCATCGCTGGTAATTCCAACATTCAATAAAGGCAATCGTGGGATATTTGCTGACATTAGCATATATCCCAGTGTGCCTTTAGAGTGAAAGTTAGAATGACCACCCATGACTGTGTGTACTAGTGACAGAGACTTAGTCATTTGCATCATTGCATTCACTTGCATGTTTAGCTTCTATGAATTGCTACAAATACAACAAGGTTCATCTTTCATTGCCTGTTAACTTCCTGTCACAGTGGCATGATGTCTTTGACCTTTTCACCTTTTCCATTTTGTCAAGTTATGACGACCTTCAGGGTGAGTTTTAATTCCCACTGAAATCTATCAGGGAGCATGAAGTTGACAAGACAACCTACATCACATGAACAGGCTCCACCATCTAAATAATGACTGTAAATAAATACAACCACGAACAGATTAGAGTAGTTTTTTTTAAGTGTATGTAAAGTAAATGTACTACAAAACAGCATGCTGGGAAATATGTTAATCAGCTCTGACACCACTTTACATATTTTCTAAAAAATAAGCAATCCACCCTTACGTAAAAAAAAGAAAAGTGTATGTTATTTATTATAGTATGAATAAAAATCAATGTTCGACCAAAAACACTGAAATAGAAACAAAGATTTAGAAAATAATTCATAGAATTATTCACATTTTTTATTTTTCATTATCAAAAACGATTTACAAAAATATGATGTGCTACATAATATGAACAACACTAAATGTACTACAAAACAGCATGCTGGGAAATATGTTCATCAGCTCTGATACCACTTTACATATTTTCTAAAAATAAGCAATCCACCCTTACGTAAAAAAGCTTATGCATGAATGACTTCAAGTCGCTTTGGATAAAAGCATCTTCTAAATTAATTTATGTTGTAGAATTATAAAGCAATGCAGAATAATTGAGTGAACAATACTCATGGAAATTGGAATTTTTTCACCATATATAAGTACAAAATGACAAAGTTCATAGACAAGGTATGGAAACCAATATGTCTGAGCTAACCCTTTAATTGGAACCAGAAATATATTACAACTAATTGGAAAACATGTCAAAAACATAATGTACATACTGTAATGTATATAATTATAATGATTTGATAGTTTTAAAACAAAGTTTGCATTCCATTTCAGTGCTGAATGCATTTACTCCAGTGACTGGAATTTGATTTGAAAAATGGAACATAATTATAATAAAATTCCAGTTCATAAATTCAAAATTCCAATTCCATTCCAATTCCATTCCAATTCCATTCCAATTCCATTCCAATTTCATTCCAAGAATGTTTTTATTTTCCTATTCAGATTGAAGTCCAACTCAGACAATCTAAATTCCAATTCCATTCCAATTCCATTCCAATTCCATTCCAATTCCATTCCAATTCCATTCCAATTTCATTCCAAGAATGTTTTTATTTTCCTATTCAGATTGAAGTCCAACTCAGACAATCTAAATTCCAATTCCATTCCAATTCCATTCCAATTCCATTCCAATTCCATTCCAATTCCATTCCAATTCCATTCCAATTTCATTCCAAGAATGTTTTTATTTTCCTATTCAGATTGAAGTCCAACTCAGACAATCTAAATTCCAATTCCATTCCAATTCCATTCCAATTCCATTCCAATTCCATTCCAATTCCATTCCAATTTCATTCCAATTCCATTCCAATTTCATTCCAAGAATGTTTTTATTTTCCTATTCAGATTGAAGTCCAACTCAGACAATCTAAATTCCAATTCCATTCCAATTCCATTCCAATTCCATTCCAATTCCATTCCAATTTCATTCCAAGAATGTTTTTATTTTCCTATTCAGATTGAAGTCCAACTCAGACAATCTAAATTCCAATTCCATTCCAATTCCATTCCAATTCCATTCCAATTCCATTCCAATTTCATTCCAAGAATGTTTTTATTTTCCTATTCAGATTGAAGTCCAACTCAGACAATCTAAATTCCAATTCCATTCCAATTCCATTCCAATTCCATTCCAATTCCATTCCAATTTCATTCCAATTCCATTCCAATTCCATTCCAATTTCATTCCAAGAATGTTTTTATTTTCCTATTCAGATTGAAGTCCAACTCAGACAATCTAAATTCCAATTCCATTCCAATTCCATTCCAATTCCATTCCAATTCCATTCCAATTTCATTCCAAGAATGTTTTTATTTTCCTATTCAGATTGAAGTCCAACTCAGACAATCTAAATTCCAATTCCATTCCAATTCCATTCCAATTCCATTCCAATTCCATTCCAATTCCATTCCAATTCCATTCCAATTCCATTCCAATTTCATTCCAATTCCATTCCAATTTCATTCCAAGAATGTTTTTATTTTCCTATTCAGATTGAAGTCCAACTCAGACAATCTAAATTCCAATTCCATTCCAATTCCATTCCAATTCCATTCCAATTCCATTCCAATTCCATTCCATGGATGTTTTTATTTAAAAATGTCAATTCAGACAGTCTAAATTTCAAATCAATTACCTTTTTTTTTGTTAAGATCGCTGCAATTCCAAATCAATTCAAAGTCAAATTCTCCATTTCCTGCTTGCATTCTAGAATTTAATTTTGGAATATGAAAATAAATTGGAATCAACCCCAACCCTTGTATGTTCACAGTTGGAAGTCTCTCTCTCTTTCTCTCTCTCTTTCTGGCTCTCCCCTCTCTCTCTGTCTCTCTCTCTCTCCCTTCCTGTACTGCCCAGGGATAGTTGTATTAAGTGCATTTAGCTGCTTTTGTTGACATATTGTGTGTGATGAAATAAGATGTTATCATTGTTATTGTTAGTGATAAAATCCATTAGTAAATCTGAATCTGTCTCTCTCTCTCTGTCTCTCTCTCTCTGTCTCTCTCTCTCTCTCTGTCTCTCTCTCTGTCTCTCTCTCTCTCTCTCTCTCTCTCTCTCTCTCTCTCTCTCTCTCTCTCTCTCTCTCTCTCTCTCTCTCTCTCTTAGCTTTGAGAGATAACCGTATCGAGCTAGTCCGAGCGTCGTGGTCGGAGCTGACCATTAGTATCAGTGAGGTGACACTGGCTGACGAGGGGATGTACACCTGTTCTCTATTCACCATGCCTGTGAAGACCGCCAAGGCCTACCTTACTGTACTGGGTGAGTATAGCACCGGCTAGCATGCACGCAGGAGTGTACTCACACATACAAGAACACACAGACACACTGGGGCCAGGGACGGACTGGGACCAGACACACTGGGGCCAGGGACGGACTGGGACCAGACACACTGGGGCCAGGTGCGGACTGGGACCAGACACACTGGAGCCAGGCATTTGTCTGAAATGTCAGATGGCCATTCCGCCCCTGACTGGAGGACACCTAACCACACACGCACACACACACACACACACATACAAAAACAGACACGCACACGCACGCACACACACACACACACACACAAAAACACACACACACAAATACACACACACACACAAATACACACACGCACAGACACGCGCACACACACGCGCACACACACACACACACACACACACACACACACACACACACACACACACACACACACACACACACACACACACACACACACTGGATGACAGTGCTTCTCCACCTGCATTGCTTGCTGTTTGGGGTTTTAGGCTGGGTTTCTGTACAGCACTTTGAGATATCAGCTGATGTACGAAGGGCTATATAAATAAATTTGATTTGATTTGATTTGATCTCTGATCCATACCACAATACCACAGATATGATTTGGGGCGTATCGCTCCTATGCTGGTCCTCAAGACAAATAACAAACCCACATGGGGCGTATCGCTCCTATGCTGGTCCTCAAGACGAATAACAAATCCACATGGGGCGTATCGCTCCTATGCTGGTCCTCAAGACAAATAAGAAACCCACATGGGGCGTATCGCTCCTGTGCTGGTCCTCAAGACAAATAACAAACCCACATGGGGTGTATCGCTGCTATGCTGGTCCTCAAGACGAATAACAAACCCACATGGGGCGTATCGCTGCTATGCTGGTCCTCAAGACGAATAACAAACCCACATGGGGTGTATCGCTCCTATGCTGGTCCTCAAGACGAATAACAAACCCACATGGGGCGTATCGCTGCTATGCTGGTCCTCAAGACAAATAAGAAACCCACATGGGGTGTATCGCTCCTATGCTGGTCCTCAAGTCGAATAACAAACCCACATGGGGTGTATCGCTGCTATGCTGGTCCTCAAGACAAATAATAAACCCTCATGGGGCGTATCGCTGCTATGCTGGTCCTCAAGACGAATAACAAACCCACATGGGGTGTATCGCTGCTATGCTGGTCCTCAAGACAAATAACAAACCCACATGGGGCGTACCGCTGCTATGCTGGTCCTCAAGACATATAGCATAAGTGACGATGTAGATATTTATAGTAATGCGTATTGAATGATGTAGCCCTACATTTACACATGATTTCATTGATATAATATATAATATTTTACCTTTATTTAACCAGGCAAGTCAGTTAAGAACACATTCTTATTTTCAATGACGGCCGGGGAACAGTGGGTTAACTGCCTGTTCAGGGGCAGAACGACAGATTTGTACCTTGTCAGCTCGGGGGTTTGAACTCGCAACCTTCCGGTTACTAGTCCAATGCTCTAACCACTAGGCTACGCTGCCTAGTGGCGTGTGCAGTGTGTTTGTAAACAAGGATTTGAATTCATAATATTCATTTTCATGGTGATGATGACTGCACTTTCCCTCTACAACACAATAGCACAATGAATTCTAAAGCCACAATTCAAAAGAAAAAATGGTGGCCCAAAACAGGTGATTCCAATTTCACAACTGGTAATAGATGTCTGGAAGTAGGCACCTCACACTGTGAGCTAATTGGTCCAGACCCATTGTTCCACGTTGTGTCGTTAATTTGACTCACGTAAACATGACTTCTGTTAAGGATTCTTTAGTGAGGAATTGTTGGGATCACGGCCAACTGTGTTAACGATTTCAATTAGCTGATACGGATTTTGTGACCGGATGTAATGTTCCGCTCAGCTGGTCGACGTCAGCGTCGTGGCTAATTGTGCCAGGTTGGCCTTTGGGGAAAAAAATTATAATAATTTAAAAGCTAGCAGCTAGCCAAGCAAAATTTCCTGAATATATCCCCAATGTGTCCCGAAGACATAATATATAATAATATAACATGCTATTCAGCAGACGCCAAAGCAACGCCACCTATCCTATCCGCCATGCTCGACCAACTGAGTTACAGAGGACATCTAATTAGCATCTCATTCAGACAACACCATTGAAATGATGAAGAATAACACAGTCAGCCCACTCACAAACCTTTTACAATACTCCGACTCAGACATCTAGTCAACCGATGATCCTTATTCAGCTCAAGGTCCATTTTAACGTGCCATGTTATGTAACGAAGTCACATCGACGGTTATAACAAACAACAACAAACACAGCTTTCAGTAGAACTTTACTTTTATACAGTTGGTTCAATGTTGCTGAAGTTTTCCATTTTGTTGTCAGAGTTTGGATTAAACACACATACACGTTGGTGTTATAATTATAAAATCGTTGGATAAAATGTACATCACAAGTACACACACACACACACTTCCATGAACACACACACACACTTCCATGAACACACACACACACACACACACACACACACACACACACACACACACACACACACACACACACACACACACACACACACACACACACATAGTACACATGTGTTGCACACACATAGACACACACACCTCTTTCTCAAACACACACACTTCTCAATCGAACAAACCTAACGCATACACACACCCAGTCTCATACACTCACACAGTCTCATACACTCACACAGTCTCATACACACACACAGTCTCATACACTCACACAGTCTCATACACTCACACAGTCTCATACACACACACAGTCTCATACACTCACACAGTCTCATACACTCACACAGTCTCATACACTCACACAGTCTCATACACACACAGTCTCATACACACACACAGTCTCATACACACACACAGTCTCATACACTCACACAGTCTCATACACACACAGTCTCATACTCTCACACAGTCTCATACTCTCACACAGTCTCATACTCTCACACAGTCTCATACTCTCACACAGTCTCATACTCTCACACAGTCTCATACACTCACAGTCTCATACACTCACCAGAGGCGGGATGAGTGAGCAGGATGTTAAAGTCTTGTAATTACCCTACCAGGAGGAGGCAGAAAACACAAGGCCTGAATCCTATCAATACCATTGATCAGTAGACCTGTCAATCACTCAGCCTCACAACCTTGGAACACGCACACATCACACATACACATGGACACTGCATGGACACACACACACAGTGCCTTCAGGAAAGTACTCAGACCCCTTGACTTTTTCCACATTTTGTTACGTTACATCCTCATTCTAAAATTTATTCAATATGTCTTTTTTTCTCAGCAATCTACACACAATACCACATAATGACATCACAATAACACATAATGACGTCACAATACCACATAATGACAGCACAATAACACATAATGACATCACAATACCACATAATGACGTCACAATACCACATAATGACAGCACAATAACACATAATGACATCACAATACCACATAATGACGTCACAATACCACATAATGACATCACAATAACACATAATGACGTCACAATACCACATAATGACGTCACAATACCACATAATGACGTGTCACAATACCACATAATGACGTCACAATACCACATAATGACGTCACAATAACACATAATGACGTCACAATACCACATAATGACGTCACAATACCACATAATGACGTCACAATACCACATAATGACGTCACAATACCACATAATGACATCACAATAACACATAATGACGTCACAATACCACACAATGACGTCACAATACCACATAATGACGTCACAATACCACATAATGACATCACAATACCACATAATGACGTCACAATACCACATAATGACAGCACAATAACACATAATGACGTCACAATACCACATAATGACATCACAATACCACATAATGACGTCACAATACCACATAATGACAGCACAATAACACATAATGACGTCACAATACCACATAATGACAGCACAATAACACATAATGACGTCACAATACCACATAATGACGTCACAATACCACATAATGACATCACAATACCACATAATGACGTCACAATACCACATAATGATGAAGTAAACAAAGGTTTTTAGACATGTTTAGAGATGAATAAAAAAATATATAAAAAAAATAGAGTCAATTCCTTATTTACAGAAGTATTTAGACCCCGTTGCTATGAGACTTGATATTGATCTCAGGTACATCCTGTTTCCATTGATCATCCTTGAGATGTTTTTACAACTTGGAGTCCACCTGTGGTAAATTCTATTGATTGAACATGATTTGGAAAGGCACACACCTGTCTATATAAAGTCCCATAGTTGACAGTGCATGTCAGAGGAAAAACCAAGCCATGAGGTCAAAATAATTGTCTGTAGGACCACGGGACAGGATTGTGTCGAGGTATTGAAGGTCCCCAAGAACACAGTGGACTCCTTTCTTAAATGGAAGAAGTTTGGAACAACCAAGACGCTTCCTAGAGCTGGCCGCCAGGCAAAACTGAGCAATCGAGGAAGAAGGGCCTTGTTCAGGAAGGTGGCCAAGAACCCGATGGTCACTCTGACAGAGCTCCAGAGTTCCTCTGTGGAGATGGAAGAACCTTCCAGAAGGACAACCATATCTGCAGCACTCAGGCCTTTATGGTAGAATGGCCTCTCCTCAGTAAAAGGCACATGACAGCCCACTTGGAGTTTGCCAAATGACACCTAAAAGACTCTCAGACCATTAGAAACAAGATTCTCAGGTCGGATGAAACCAAGATTGAACTCTTTGGCCTGAATGCCAAGCGTCACGTCTGGAGGAAACCTGGCACCATCGGCAAGACAGAACAGCTGCCTCCGGTAAGACAAAGGGTGGCGGTCTGTGTCTCTTTATTAACAACAGCTGGTGCGCGATCTCTAATATTAAAGAAGTATCAAGGTTTTGCATCGCCTGAGTTAGAGTACCTCATGATAAGCTGTAGACCACATTATTTACCAAGAGAGTTTCCTCTCTATTTGTCTTGGCTGTCTATTTACCACCACAAACCGATGCTGGCACTAAGACCAGACTCAATGAACTGTATAGGATCATAAGCAAATAAGAAATGCTCACCCGGAAGTGGCGCTCCTAGTGGCTGGAGACTTTAATGCAGGAAAACTTAAATCCCGTTTTGCCTCATTTCAACCAGAAGAAAAACAACTCTAGACCACCATTATTCCACACACAGAGAGGCGTACAAAGCTATCCCTCGCTCTCCATTCGGCAAAGAGAGGCATCGTGACCACAGGGACCGTACTTACATAACTCAACCAGAAGCCATGGATTACAGGCAACATCCGCACTGAGCTAAAGGATAGAGCTACTGCTTTCAAGGAGCGGGACTCTAACCTGGAGGCTTATAAGAAATCCCGCTGTGCCCTCCGATGAACAATCAAACAGGCAAAACATCAATACAGGACTAAGATTGAATCTTGCAAACTATTACGGATTACAAAGAGAAACCGGCTGTCCAGTGACTCCGAGGCGACCAGACGAGCTAAATGCCTTCAATGCTAGCTTCAAGACAAGCAACACTGAACCATGCATGAGTGCACCAGCTATTCCAGACAACTGTGTGATCACAGCTGCAACATTGAGAGCATGGTTGCATCACTGCCTGTTGTGGCAACTGCTTGGAATCTGACCGCAAGGCACTACAGAGGGTAGTGGGTACGGCCCAGTAAATCACTGGGGCCAGGCTTCCTGCCATCCAGGACCTCTATACCAGGCGGTGTCAGAGGAAGGCCCTAAAAATTGTCAGAGACTCCAGCCACCCTAGTTATAGACTGTTCTCTCTGCTACCGCACAGCAAGCGGTACCGGAGCACCAAGTCTAGGTCCAAGAGGCTTCTAAAAAGCTTCTACCCCCAAGTCATTAGACTGAAGAACAACTAATGACTACCCAGACTATTTTCATTGAACCACCCCCATTTCGTCTGTACCGTAACACCCTGTATATAGCCTCCACATTGACTCTGTACCGTAACACCCTGTATATAGCCTCCACATTGACTCTGTACCGTAACACCCTGTATATAGCCTCCACATTGACTCTGTACCGTAACACCCTGTATATAGCCTCCACATTGACTCTGTACCGTAACACCCTGTATATAGCCTCCACATTGACTCTGTACCGTAACACCCTGTATATAGCCTCCACATTGACTCTGTATCGTAACACCCTGTATATAGCCTCCACATTGACTCTGTAGCGTAACACCCTGTACATTGCCTCCACATTGACTCTGTACCGGTACCCCCTGTATATAGCCTCCACATTGACTCTGTACCGGTACCCCCTGTATATAGCCTCCACATTGACTCTGTACCGTAACACCCTGTATATTGCCTCCACATTGACTCTGTACCGGTACCCCCTGTATATAGCCTCCACATTGACTCTGTACCGTAACACCCTGTATATAGCCTCCACATTGACTCTGTACCGGTACACCCTGTATATAGCCTCCACATTGACTCTGTACCGGTACCCCCTGTATATAGCCTCCACATTGACTCTGTACCGTAACACCCTGTATATAGCCTCCACATTGACTCTGTACCGTAACACCCTGTATATAGCCTCCACATTGACTCTGTACCGTAACACCCTGTATATAGCCTCCACATTGACTCTGTACCGTAACACCCTGTATATAGCCTCCACATTGACTCTGTACCGTAACACCCTGTATATAGCCTCCACATTGACTCTGTACCGTAACACCCTGTATATAGCCTCCACATTGACTCTGTACCGTAACACCCTGTATATAGCCTCCACATTGACTCTGTACCGTAACACCCTGTATATAGCCTCCACATTGACTCTGTACCGTAACACCCTGTATATAGCCTCCACATTGACTCTGTACCGGTACCCCCTGTATATAGCCTCCACATTGACTCTGTACCGGTACCCCCTGTATATAGCCTCCACATTGACTCTGTACCGTAACACCCTGTATATAGCCTCCACATTGACTCTGTACCGTAACACCCTGTATATAGCCTCCACATTGACTCTGTACCGTAACACCCTGTATATAGCCTCCACATTGACTCTGTACCGTAACACCCTGTATATAGCCTCCACATTGACTCTGTACCGTAACACCCTGTATATAGCCTCCACATTGACTCTGTACCGGAACACCCTGTATATAGCCTCCACATTGACTCTGTACCATAACACCCTGTATATAGCCTCCACATTGACTCTGTACCGTAACACCCTGTATATAGCCTCCACATTGACTCTGTACCGTAACACCCTGTATATAGCCTCCACATTGACTCTGTACCGTAATACCCTGTATATAGCCTCCACATTGACTCTGTACCATAACACCCTGTATATAGCCTCCACATTGACTCTGTACCATAACACCCTGTATATAGCCTCCACATTGACTCTGTACCATAACACCCTGTATATAGCCTCCACATTGACTCTGTACCGTAATACCCTGTATATAGCCTCCACATTGACTCTGTACCGTAATACCCTGTATATAGCCTCCACATTGACTCTGTACCGTAACACCCTGTATATAGCCTCCACATTGACTCTGTACCGGTACCCCCTGTATATAGCCTCCACATTGACTCTGTACCGTAACACCCTGTATATAGCCTCCACATTGACTCTGTACCGTAATACCCTGTATATAGCCTCCACATTGACTCTGTACCGTAATACCCTGTATATAGCCTCCACATTGACTCTGTACCGTAACACCCTGTATATAGCCTCCACATTGACTCTGTACCGGTACCCCCTGTATATAGCCTCCACATTGACTCTGTACCGTAACACCCTGTATATAGCCTCCACATTGACTCTGTACCGGTACACCCTGTATATAGCCTCCACATTGACTCTGTACCGTAATACCCTGTATATAGCCTCCACATTGACTCTGTACCGTAACACCCTGTATATAGCCTCCACATTGACTCTGTACTGTAACACCCTGTATATAGCCTCCACATTGACTCTGTACCGTAATACCCTGTATATAGCCTCCACATTGACTCTGTACCGTAACACCCTGTATATAGCCTCCACATTGACTCTGTACCGTAATACCCTGTATATAGCCTCCACATTGACTCTGTACCGTAACACCCTGTATATAGCCTCCACATTGACTCTGTACCGTAACACCCTGTATATAGCCTCCACATTGACTCTGTACCGTAATACCCTGTATATAGCCTCCACATTGACTCTGTACCGTAACACCCTGTATATAGCCTCCACATTGACTCTGTACCGTAACACCCTGTATATAGCCTCCACATTGACTCTGTACCGTAACACCCTGTATATAGCCTCCACATTGACTCTGTACCATAACACCCTGTATATAGCCTCCACATTGACTCTGTACCGTAACACCCTGTATATAGCCTCCACACTGACTCTGTACCGTAATACCCTGTATATAGCCTCCACATTGACTCTGTACCGTAACACCCTGTATATAGCCTCCACATTGACTCTGTACTGTAACACCCTGTATATAGCCTCCACACTGACTCTGTACCGTAATACCCTGTATATAGCCTCCACATTGACTCTGTACCGTAACACCCTGTATATAGCCTCCACATTGACTCTGTACCGTAACACCCTGTATATAGCCTCCACATTGACTCTGTACCGTAACACCCTGTATATAGCCTCCACATTGACTCTGTACCGTAACACCCTGTATATAGCCTAGTTATTGTTATTTATTGTGTTACTTTTTTTTCTTACATTTTATGTTTTATATCTTTTATTTTTTGCAAATATCTACTTACTGTTGAAGAATTCTGCATTGTTGGTTAAGGGAAATACTGCCCCCTATCTCTAACAGGTTTTAAGGGCTTGTATGTAAGGATTTCACTGTAAGGTACAAACACCTGTTGTATTCGGGCACATGGGACAAATACAATGTGATTTGATCCAGGTTCCATCCATACTCTTTCTCTCCTTTGCTGTTCAGATGATGACGCACACACACACACACACACACTCTCCACCCTTGTATTGTCATCTCATACATTACATGTTCCATCCTTAAAGATGCACCCATTTAGTTTTTTTCATGTTATATAGATTTTTTTCTCCGATATTCCGTCGAGAAATGTTGTAATTTAACAGAGGACCTATTTATCTGCCTGTTCAGTCCAGGGTACCGTTGCCATGGCCGTTGTGAATGTCAGACTCCACTCTGTGAAGCACATCGATCTGCAGGTTGAACATGGTGCGATTGTAGACTCCTAAAATTGATAGGGCAGTCTGTTTAGGTGACTTTCCCGGTTAACTAGCTACGTTACATGCTGATATTGACTTTGGTATTATTGTGTGGAGCTTAGTTTGCTGGCTAGCTAGCTAGCCAGCCATCCAGCCCATAGGGAGAGAATTGCATTGTGGGTTTTTGTAATCGACTTAAACTGCAACAGATTACCACAACGATTTTCAGATATTGCTACCAACCTTATTATAACGACAAAAGGAAACATTTGCTATTAAAAAAAATATGGTTCTCTCCTTAATTGGAGCTGTAAATTATAATAATTAGTGATTTTGGGTGGATTTTTCCATTAACACACAACCTTAATGTATGTTTTAATAACATGTGTAATTCTCCTCCTGTCCTGTAGGGGTGCCAGAGATGCCAGAGATAGATGGTCTGACAAAGCCTGCCCTGGAGGGAGATGAGATCACTCTGACCTGCATGACCCACGGCTCCAAGCCTGCTGCTGACCTCCGCTGGTTCAGGAACGAGAAGGAGATCAAAGGTCAGGACACTGTACTACTAGGTCAGGGGTTAGAGGTTAGAGGTCAGGGGTTAGAGGTCAGAGGTTAGAGTATGTATGACCCATGGCTTCAAGCCAGCTGCCCACCTCCACTGAGACGCAATTGAGATTCTCCCACAGACTTCGGCTATGTTCTACTGCTCTTCTTCATCCTCCTCCTCCTCCTCTTCCTCGTCCTTCTACACCTCCTCCTTTGAGACTACTCAGCTACCCTCCATCCTCCTCCTCTTTCTCCTCCTCCTCCTTCTCCTCCTCCTCTCTTTCCTCCTCCTCTACATCCTCCTCCTCTCCATCCTCCTCCTCTTTCTCCTCCTCCTCCTCTTTCTCCTCCTCCTCTTTCTCCTCCTCCTCGTTCTCCTCCTCCTCTCTCTCCTCCTCTCAATCCTCCTCCTCTCCATCCTCCTCCTCTTTCTCCTCCTCCTCTTTCTCCTCCTCCTCTCCATCCTCCTCCTCTTTCTCCTCCTCCTCTCCATCCTCCTCCTCTCTGTCCTCCTCCTCTTTCTCCTCCTCCTCTTTCTCCTCCTCTCTGTCCTCCTCCTCTCTCTCCTCCTCGTCCTCTTTCTCCTCGTCCTCTTTCTCCTCCTCTCTCTCCTCCTCCTCTCTCTCCTCCTCCTCTTTCTCCTCCTCCTCTCTCTCCTCCTCTCTCTCCTCCTCCTCTCTCTCCTCCTCTTTCTCCTCCTCTCTCTCCTCATCCTCTCTCTCCTCCTCCTCTTTCTCCTCCTCCTCCTTCTGGAATTGTTCTCTGTGCACACAGAGCAGCCAGGCCGTGTTTACCTTGGTTCTATCTTTATGGAATGCATGGAACACGGAAGGCATGGAACACGGAAGGCATGGAACATGGAGCACAGAACTTCTTAAAAATACAATTTGTAATAATTAGCACACAGACAGCGTTCTCTTCTCTGAACCCTCTGCACCGTATGTGATTAGTACTTCTCCCATGGACAGCACTACTGGGGAAGGCTGTCTGTGTGTGAGTAGTACTTCTCCCATGGACAGCACTACTGGGGAAGGCTGTCTGTGTGTGAGTAGTACTTCTGCCATGGACAGCACTACTGGGGAAGGCTGTCTGTGTGTGAGTAGTACTTCTCCCATGGACAGCACTACTGGGGAAGGCTGTCTGTGTGTCATTCGTTTATTAGGATCCCCATTAGCTACTGCACATGCAGCAGCTACTCTTCCTGTGTTCCACATCAAATGTACTAATACATGACAGACTACAGAACAGTTATATTCGGCCCTTGGCTTCGCCTCAGACTAAGAACATTCCTGAGTCGGGAGTAATTCACAAGATAGGTCCCGTGCCTTATTGCTTAAATAGAGCAGACAAAGAAACAAATGGGAGGGAGGGAGAGAGAGTGAGAGTGAAACTGAAAAAGACTGCTCCAAATAAGACTCCATATTTATCCATTACTGCATTCACACACAGACCAGGTTTACAAGGACATCTTCACTGTACCCAAACCAAAAACAGATTTAATACGCCACTCAGTTATCTATGGAGCCATGTCATTGTGAAATGCTCTGCCACCAGAGATTACTCAGGCAAAAAGCACATTTAGCTTTAAAAAAAAACTGATAAAATATATTTCTTTATCACGGCTCATCTCCTCTTTTTTAAAGATATAATTTAACTGTACTGTATATAAGAAAATAAATGTGTTTATATGAATAGTGTATAAATAGTATTTTTTGTTGTTTGTCTTCCCAATATATATAACTCTATTTCTTTTTTAATTTCATGTAATATCTTATGTTGTTCTTGTTTATAACTGTTCTGTAGGTGTCGTGTATTTGTAGGTTTTATGTGGACGATGTGCAGTAGCTAATGGGAACCCTAATAAACACACACACACACCTGTTTCCTGGTACTGCTGTCCATAGGAGATATTTTATATATTGCTTTTTATAAAAACATATTTTCATTGAAATAAAAATGTTGATGAGTACCAAATATTTCCAGCAGATATAGTCCAGGGAAAAGACAGTTGTTAGTTCTGAGGTTCTGAGGTTCTGAGGTTCTGAGGTTCTGAGGTTCTGAAGTTGCATTATTTCTAATGGGATGTTTTGACCTGGGAGTTCATTCTATTGGGATGTTTTGACCTGGGAGTTCATTCTATTGGATGTTTTGACCAGGGAGTTCATTCTATTGGGATGTTTTGACCTGGGAGTTCATTCTATTGGGATGTTTTGACCTGGGAGTTCATTCTATTGGGATGTTTTGACTCTGGAGTTTATTCTATTGGGATGTTTTGACTCAGGAGTTCATTCTATTGGGATGTTTTGACCTGGGAGTTCATTCTATTGGGATGTTTTGACCAGGGAGTTCATTTTATTGGGATGTTTTGACCAGGGAGTTCATTCTATTGGGATGTTTTGACCAGGGAGTTCATTCTATTGGGATGTTTTGACTCAGGAGTTCATTCTATTGGGATGTTTTGACCTGGGAGTTCATTCTATTGGGATGTTTTGAGCCGGGAGTTCATTCTATTCATTCTAAAGTATTTGCTATGTTAAACAAATCATTGGCGTGGTGTGGGGTGGCAGGTAACCATGTGGTTAAGATCATTGGGCCAGTGACTGAAAGCTACCAAACTAAATGCTGGGTTTATATTAACCCCCGCTGTACCAAACTAAATGCTTGGTTTATATTAACCCCCGCTGTACCAAACTAAATGATAGGTTTATATTAACCCCCGCTGTACCAAACTAAATGCTTATATTAACCCCCGCTGTACCAAACTAAATGCTTATATTAACCCCCGCTGTACCAAACTAAATGCTTATATTAACCCCCGCTGTACCAAACTAAATGCTTATATTAACCCCCGCTGTACCAAACTAAATGCTTATATTAACCCCCGCTGTACCAAACTAAATGCTTATATTAACCCCCGCTGTACCAAACTAAATGCTTATATTAACCCCCGCTGTACCAAACTAAATGCTTATATTAACCCCCGCTGTACAAAACTAAATGCTGGGTTTATATTAACCCCCGCTGTACCAAACTAAATGCTGAGTTATATTAACCCCCGCTGTACCAAACTAAATGCTGGGTTTATATTAACCCCCGCTGTACCAAACTAAATTCTGGGTTTATATTAACCCCCGCTGTACCAAACTAAATGCTAGGTTTATATTAACCCCCGCTGTACCAAACTATATGCTAGGTTTATATTAACCCCCGCTGTACCAAACGAAATGCTAGGTTTATATTAACCCCCGCTGTACCAAACTAAATGCTAGGTTTATATTAACCCCCGCTGTACCAAACTAAATGCTTATATTAACCCCCGCTGTACCAAACTAAATGCTTGGCAAGAGGCATGGGGAAATAATGTTGAGATGCTTTTTTTTCCAGGGGAAATTAAGTTTTTAAATTGCCTGGCTGGGCTGTGGGACAGTGGATGTGCATTGATACATCTAATGGAACTTTTAACAGGGATTACCTTGTGCTATAACTCCCTGCTGTCAACCAATCAGCACCTAGGATCCAAACAAATCATGGTATAATCTGTAATGCCCTTTCCTTTCTCTTTTCAGTAACCTTTGTCTTCTATTTTAGCACTAGCCTAGCATTAGCCCAAGCTGCTCAGTTCCTGTTCAGATAACACCTCTTCTCTGTCAAAATCCAGATGAGCTGACAGCTTAGAGGTGTGATCGATTTCAGCTTCAACAGTTTGACACAGATTTAACTGTTCAGTTGGTCATTTGATAAAGGGATTGTTGATGTTTAGACCAGGATTCACTAAAGTTCACAAGTCTCCCTCTCTCTCTCAATCTCTCGCTCTCTCTCAATCTCTCTCTCTTTCTCTCTCTCTCTCTTATCACTCTCTATCGCTCCCTCTCTCTCAATGTCTCTCTCTCTCTCTCTTTCTCTCTTTCTCTCGCTCTCTCTCTCTCTCTCTCTCTCTCTCTCTCTCTCTCTCTCTCTCTCTCTCTCTCTCAATCTCTCTCTCTCTCTCTCTCTCTCTCTCTCTCTCTCTCTGTCTCTCTCTCTGTCTCTCTCTCTCTCTGTCTCTCTCTCTGTCTCTCTCTCTCTCTCTGTCTCTGTCTCTGTCTCTGTCTCTCTCTGTCTCTCTCTCTGTCTCTCTCTCTGTCTCTCTCTCTGTCTCTCTCTCTCTCTCTCTCTCTGTCTCTCTCTCTCTCTCTCTCTCTCTGTCTCTCTCTCTCTCTCTCTCTCTCTGTCTCCTTCTCCCATCTCAGGACCCAGATTCCCTCTCAGATAATCAGACTAATGATCTGACAGAGAAACAAAATGACTTGAATTAATTCTGAATTGGTAGCAGTTAACACCTCTGAAAGTCACCTACTGCTTTCCTAATAAATAACCATTATAGGGTGCATCCTAAACAGCACCTTATTCCCTATATAGTGCACTACTTTAGACCAGAGCCCTATAGAACCCTATTCCTATAGTACACTACTTTAGACCAGAGCCCTATGGAACCCTATTCCCTATATAGTGCACTACTTTAGACCAGAGCCCTATGGCACCCTATTCCCTATATAGTGCACTATTTAGACCAGAGCCCTATAGAACCCTATTCCTATATAGTGCACTACTTTATACCAGACCCCTATGGCACCCTATTCCCTATATAGTGCACTACTTTAGATCAGAGCCCTATGGCACCCTATTCCCTATATAGTGCACTACTTTAGACCAGAGCCCTATGGTACCTTATTCCCTATATAGTGCACTACTTTAGACCAGAGCCCTATGGCACCCTATTCCCTATATAGTGCACTACTTTAGACCAGAGTCCTATGGCCACCCTATTCCCTATATAGTGCACTACTTTAGACCAGAGCCCTATTGCACCCTATTCCCTATATAGTGCACTACTTTAGACCAGAGTCCTATGGCACCCTATTCCCTATATAGTGCACTACTTTAGACCAGAGCCCTATGGTACCTTATTCCCTATATAGTGCACTACTTTAGACCAGAGCCCTATGGCACCCTATTCCCTATATAGTGCACTACTTTAGACCAGAGCCCTATGGCACCCTATTCCCTATATAGTGCACTACTTTAGACCAGAGCCCTATAGCACCCTATTCCCTATATAGTGCACTACTTATACCAGACCCCTATGGGCACCCTATTCCCTATATAGTGCACTACATTAGAACAGAGTCCTATAGCACTCTTTAGGGAATAGGGTTCCCTAAAACTAAAATATTATAAACTATTGTATAGTTTCTTTAGTAATATCCACAACCTCTTAACACTAAAACTCGAAACAGATCATCAAAAATGGCAGGTAATTCAAAACTCTAAGCACATTGACTATGTACAACACACACACAATCACACACACACACACACACACACACACACACACACACACAATCACACACAAACACACACACACACACAATCACACACAAACACACACACAGTCACTTTGTACCAATTATTGTTCATGTAGAAATACAAGTTTCACTTTGCAATACGTGTTCACATAATGTGACTGCCACCTCCCCATGCCCACATTGCCTTGGCTACCTGCCGCCCCTCCACCCTAACCACTAGGCTACCTGCCGCCCCTCCACTCTAACCACTAGGCTACCTGCCTCCCCTCCACTCTAACCACTAGGCTACCTGCCTCCCGTACACTCTAACCACTAGGCTACCTGCCTCCCCTCCACTCTAACCACTAGGCTACCTGCCTCCCCTCCACCCTAACCAACTAGGCTACCTTCCTCCCTCCACCTCTAACCACTAGGCTACCTGCCTCCCGTACACTCTAACCACTAGGCTACCTGCCTCCCCTCCACTCTAACCACTAGGCTACCTGCCGCCCCTCCACTCTAACCACTAGGCTACCTGCCGCCCCTCCACTCTAACCAGTAGGCTACCTGCCGCCACTCCACCCCTCCACTCTAACCACTAGGCTACCTGCTGCCCCTGCACCCCTCCACTCTAACCACTAGGCTACCTGCCTCCCCTCCACTCTAACCACTAGGCTACCTGCCACCCCTCCACTCTAACCACTAGGCTACCTGCCACCCTCCACTCTAACCACTAGGCTACCTGCATTCCCCTCCACTCTAACCACTAGGCTACCTGCTGCCCCTCCACTCTAACCACTAGGCTACCTGCCACCCCTCCATTCTAACCACTAGGCTACCTGCCTCCCCTCCACTCTAACCACTAGGCTACCTGCCTCCCCTCCACTCTAACCACTAGGCTACCTGCCTCCCCTCCACTCTAACCACTAGGCTACCTGCCTCCCCTCCACTTCTAACCACTAGGCTACCTGCGCCCCTCCACTCTAACCACTAGGCTACCTGCCGCCCCTCCACTCTAACCACTAGGCACCTGCCTCCCCTCCACTCTAACCACTAGGCTACCTGCCTGCCCTCCACTCTAAGCCCTAGGCTAACCTGCTGCCCCTCCACCCCTCCACTCTAACCACTAGGCTACCTGCCTCCCCTCCACTCTAACCACTAGGCTACCTGCCGCCCTCCACTCTAACCACTAGGTTACCTGCCGCCCCTCCACCCCTCCACTCTAACCACTAAGCTACCTGCCTCCCCTCCACTCTAACCACTAGGCTACCTGCCTGCCCTCCACTCTAAGCCCTAGGCTACCTGCTGCCCCTCCACCCCTCCACTCTAACCACTAGGCTACCTGCCTCCCCTCCACTCTAACCACTAGGCTACCTGCCGCCCCTCCACTCTAACCACTAGGTTACCTGCCGCCCCTCCACCCCTCCACTCTAACCACTAGGCTACCTGCCTCCCCTCCACTCTAACCACTAGGCTACCTGCTGCCCCTCCACCCCTCCACTCTAACCACTAGGCTACCTGCCGCCCCTCCACTCTAACCACTAGGCTACCTGCTGCCCCTCCACCCCTCCACTCTAACCACTAGGCTACCTGCCGCCCCTCCACTCTAACCACTAGGCTACCTGCTGCCCCTCCACCCCTCCACTCTAACCACTAGACTACCTGCCGCCCCTCTACTCTAACCACTAGGCTACTGCCTCCCTCCACTCTAACCACTAGGCTACCTGCTGCCCCCCTCCACCCCTCCACTCTAACCACTAGGCTACCTGCCGCCCTCTACTCTAACCCCCTAGGCTACCTGCCTACTCTACAACTCTAACCACTAGGCTACCTGCCGCCCCCTACCTCTAACCACTAGGCTTACCTGCCTCCCCTACACTCTAACCACTACGCTACCTGCCTCCTCTACCTCTAATCACTAGGCTACCTGCCTCCCCTTCCACTCTAACCACTAGGCTACCTGCCTCCTCCACTCCACCACCTAGGCTACCTGCCTCCCCTCCACTCTAACCACTAGACTACCTGCTGCCCGTCCACCCCTCCACTCTAACCACTAGGCTACCCTGCCTCCCCTCCACTCTAACCACTAGGCTACCTGCTCCCCTCCACTCAACCACTAGGCTACCTGCCTCCCCTCCACTCTAACCACTAGGCTACTGCCTCCCCTCCACTCTAACCACTAGGCTACCTGCCTCCCTCCACTCTAACCACTAGGCTACCTGCCCCCTACACTCTAACCACTAGGCTACCTGCCTCCCTCCACCTAACCACTAGCCTACCTGCCTCCCCTCCACTCTAACCACTAGGCTACCTGCTTCCCCTCCACTCTAACCACTAGGCTACCTGCCTCCCCTACACTCTAACCACTAGGCTACCTGCCTCCCCTACACTCTAATCACTAGGCTACCTGCCTCCCCTCCACTCTAACCACTAGGCTACCTGCCTCCCCTCCACTCTAACCACTAGGCTACCTGCCGCCCCTCCACTCTAACCACTAGGCTACCTGCCGCCCCTCCACTCTAACCACTAGGCTACCTGCCTCCCCTCCACCCCTCCACTCTAACCACTAGGCTACCTGCTGCCCCTCCACCCCTCCACTCTAACCACTAGGATACCTGCCTCCCCTCCACTCTAACCACTAGGCTACCTGCCTCCCCTCCACTCTAACCACTAGGCTACCTGCCTCCCCTCCACTCTAACCACTAGGCTACCTGCCTCCCCTCACTCTAACCACTAGGCTAACTGCCTCCCTCCACTCTAACCACTAGGCTACCTGTGCCCCTCCACCCCTCCACTCTAACCACTAGGCTACCTGCCGCCCCTCCACTCTAACCACTAGGATACCTGCTCCCCTCCACTCTAACCACTAGGCTACCTGCCTCCCCTCCACTCTAACCACTAGGGCACCTGCCTCCCCTCCACTCTAACCACTAGGCTACCTGCCTCCCCTCCACTCTAACCACTAGGCTCCTGCCTCCCCTCAACTCTAACCACTAGGCTACCTGCCGCCCCTCCACTCTAACCACTAGGCTACCTGCGCCCCTCCACTCTAACCACTAGGCTACCTGCCGCCCCTCCACTCTAACACTAGGCTACTGCCTCCCCTCCCCCCCCTCCACTCTAACCACTAGGCTACCTGCCCCTCCACCCCCTCCCACTCTAACCACTAGGATACTGCCTCCCTCCACTCTAACACTAGGCTACTGCCTCCCCCCACTCTAACCACTAGGGTACCTGCCTCCCCTACACTCTAACCACTAGGTTACCTGCTCCCCTACACTCTAACCCACTAGGCTAACATGCCTCCCACTCCACTCTAACCACTAGGCTACCTGCCTCCCCTCCACTCTAACCACTAGGATAACCTGCCCGCCCCTACACTCTAACCACTAGGATACCGCCGCCCCTCCACTCTAACCCATAGGATACCTGACGCCCTCCACTCAACCAATAGGCTACCTGCCTCCTCCACCCTCCACTCTAACCACTAGGATACCTGCTGCCCCTCCACCCTCAACTCTAACCACTAAGTATACCTGCCTCCCCTCAAACTACCCACTAGGTTACTGCCGACCCTCACTCTAACCACTAGGCTATGCCTCATCCACTCTACCTAGGTACCCTGCCTCCCCTCACTCTACCACTAGGCTAACTGCTGCCCTCCACCCCTAACTCTAACCACTAGGCTACCTGTCGCCCCTCCACTCTAACCACTAGGATACCTGCCTCCCTCCACTCTAACACTAGGCTACCTGCCTCCCCTCCACTCTACCACTAGGCTACCTGCCTCCCTCCACTCTAACCACTAGGACCTGCCTCCCCTCCACCCCTCCACTCTAACCACTAGGCTACCTGCCACCCCTCCACTCTAACCACTAGGCTACCTGCCGCCCCTCCACTCTAACCACTAGGCTACCTGCCTCCCCTCCACCCCTCCACTCTAACCACTAGGCTACCTGCCTCCCCTCCACCCCTCCACTCTAACCACTAGGCTACATGCCTCCCCTCCACCCCTCCACTCTAACCACTAGGCTACCTGCGCCCCTCCACTCTAACCACTAGGCTACCTGCCCTCCCCTCCACTCTAACCACTAGGCTACCTGCCGCCCTCCACTCTAACCACTAGGCTACCTGCTCCCCTCCACTCTAACCACTAGGCTACTGCCTCCCCTCCACCCCTCCACTCTAACCACTAGGCTACCTGCTGCCCCTCCACCCCTCCACTCTAACCACTAGGCTACCTGCCTCCCCTCCACTCTAACCACTAGGCTACATGCCTCCCCTCCACTCTAACCACTAGGCTACCTGCCTCCCCTCCACTCTAACCACTAGGCTACCTGCCTCCCCTCCACTCTAACCACTAGGCTACCTGCCTCCCTCCACTCTAACCACTAGGTACCTGCCGTCCCTCCACTCTAACCACTAGGATACCTGCCTCCCCTCCACTCTAACCACTAGGCTACCTGCCTCCCCTCCACTCTAACCACTAGGCTACCTGCCTCCCCTCCACCCCTCCACTCTAACCACTAGGCTACCTGCCGCCCTCCACTCTAACCACTAGGCTACCTGCCGCCCCTCCACTCTAACCACTAGGCTACCTGCCCTCCCCTCCCACCCCTCCACTCTAACCACTAGGCTACTGCCTCCCCTCCACCCCTCCACTCTAACCACTAAGCTACATGCCTCCCCTCCACCCCGCCACTCTAACCACTAGGCTACCTGCCGCCCCTCCACTCTAACCACTAGGCTACCTGCCTCCCCTACACTCTAACCACTAGGCTACCTGCCACCCTCCACTCAACCACTAGGCTACCTCCTCCTCCACTCTAACCACTAGGCTACCTGCCTCCCCTCCACCCCTCCACTCTAACCACTAGGCTACCTGCCGCCCCCTCAACTCTAACCTCTAGGCTACTGCCGCCCCCCTCCACTCTAACCACTAGGCTACCTGCCTCCCCTCCACCCTCCACTCTAACCACTAGGCTACCTGCTCCCCTCCACTCTAAACATAAGCTACATGCCTCCCCTCCACCCCTCCACTCTAACCACTAGGCTACCTGCCGCCCCTCCACTCTAACCATAGGCTACCTGCCTCCCCTACACTCACCACTAGGCTACCTGCCGCCCTCCACTCTAACCACTAGGCTACCTGCCTCCCCTCCACTCTAACCACTAGACTACCTGCCTCCCCTCCACTCTAACCACTAGGCTACCTAACTCCCCTCCACCCCTCCACTCTAACCACTAGGCTACCTGCCGCCCCTCCACTCTAACCACTGGCTACCTGCCTCCCCTCCACTCTAACCACTAGGCTACCTGCCCCCTCCACTCTAACCACTAGGCTACCTGCCTCCCCTCCACCCCTCCACTCTAACCACTAGGCTACCTGCCGCCCCTCCACTCTAACCACTAGGCTACCTGCCGCCCCTCCACTCTAACCACTAGGATACCTGCCTCCCTCAACCCTCCACTCTAACCACTAGGCTACCTGCCTCCCCTCCACCCCTCCACTCTAACCACTAGGCTACATGCCTCCCCTCCACCCCTCCACTCTAACCACTAGGCTACCTGCCGCCCCTCCACTCTAACAATAGGCTTACCTGCCTCCCCTACACTCTAACCACTAGGCTACCTGCCGCCCTCCACTCTAACCACTAGGCTACCTGCCTCCCCTCCACTCTAACCACTAGGCTACCTGCCTCCCCTCCACCCCTCCACTCTAACCACTAGGCTACCTGCGCCCCTCCACTCTAACCACTAGGCTACCTGCCGCCCCTCACTCTAACCACTAGGATACCTGCCTCCCTCCACCCCTCCACTCTAACCACTAGGCTACCTGCCTCCCCTCCACCCCTCCACTCTAACCACTAGGCTACATGCCTCCCTCCACCCCTCCACTCTAACCACTAGGCTACCTGGCGCGCCCTCCTCTAACCACTAGGCTACCTGCCTCCCCTCCACCCCTCCACTCTAACCACTAGGCTACTGCTGCCCCTCCACCCCTCCACTCTAAACACTAGGCTACCTGCCTCCCCTCCACTCTAACCACTAGGCTTCCTGCCCCCTCCACTCTACACCACTAGGCTACCTGCCTCCCTACACTCTAACCACTAGGCTACCTGCCGCCTCCACTCTAACCACTAGGCTACCTGCCTCCCCTCCACTCTAACCACTAGGCTACCTGCCTCCCCTCCACCCCTCCACTCTAACCACTAGGCTACCTGCTGCCCCTCCACCCTCCACTCTAACCACTAGGCTACCTGCCTCCCCTACACTCTAACCACTAGGCTACCTGCCTCCCCTACACTCTAACCACTAGGCTACCTGCCGCCCCTCCACTCTAACCTCTAGGCTACCTGCCGCCCCTCCACTCTAACCACTAGGCTACCTGCCTCCCTCCACCCCTCACTACCACTCTAACCACGGCTACCTGCCTCCCCTCCACCCCTCCACTCTAACCACTAGGCTACATGCCTCCCCTCCACCCCTCCACTCTAACCACTAGGCTACCTGCCGCCCCTCCTCTCTAACCACTAGGCTACCTGCCTCCCCTACACTCTAACCACTAGGCTACCTGCCGCCCTCCACTCTAACCACTAGGCTACCTGCCTCCCCTCCACTCTAACCACTAGAACTACCTGCCTCCCCTCCACTCTAACCACTAGGCTACCTAACTCCCTCCACCCCTCCACTCTAACCACTAGGCTACCTGCCGCCCTCCACTCTAACCACTAGGCTACCTGCCTCCCCTCCACTCTAACCACTAGGCTATCTGCCTCCCCTCCACTCTAACCACTATGCTACCTGCCTCCCCCTCCACCCCTCCACTCTAACCACTAGGCTACCTGCCCGCCCTCCACTCTAACCACTAGCTACCTGCCGCCCCTCCACTCTAACCACTAGGATACCTGCCTCCCCTCCACCCCTCCACTCTAACCACTAGGCTACCTGCCTCCCCTCCACCCCTCCACTCTAACCACTAGGCTACATGCCTCCCCTCCACCCCTCCACTCTAACCACTAGGCTACCTGCCGCCCCTCCACTCTAACCACTAGGCTACCTGCCTCCCCTACACTCAAACCACTAGGCTACCTGCCGCCCTCCACTCTAACCACTAGGCTACCTGCCTCCCCTCCACCCCTCCACTCTAACCACTAGGCTACCTGCTGCCCCTCCACCCCTCCACTCTAACCCACTAGGCTTACCTGCCTCCCCTCCACTCTAACCACTAGGCTTCCTGCCGCCCCTCCACTCTAACCACTAGGCTACCTGCCTCCCCTACACTCTAACCACTAGGCTACCTGCCGCCCTCCACTCTAACCACTAGGCTACCTGCCTCCCCTCCACCTAACCACTAGGCTACCTGCCTCCCCTCCACCCCCTCCACTCTAACCACTAGGCTACCTGCTGCCCCTCCACCCCTCCACTCTAACCACTAGGCTACCTGCCTCCCCTACACTCTAACCACTAGGCTACCTGCCTCCCCTACACTCTAACCACTAGGCTACCTGCCGCCCTCCACTCTAACCACTAGGCTACCTGCCTCCCCTACACTCTAACCACTAGGCTACCTGCCGCCCTCCACTCTAACCACTAGGCTACCTGCTGCCCCTCCACCCTCCACTCTAACCACTAGGCTCCTGCCTCCCCTCCACTCTAACCACTAGGCTATACCCTGCCTCTCCCTCCACTCTAACCACTAGGCTATACCTGCTCCCCTCCACCCCTCCCACTCTAACCACTAGGCTACCTCCGCCCCTCCACTCTAACCACTAGGCTACCTGCCGCCCTCCACTCTATACCACCTAGGATACCTGCCTCCCCTCCCACCCCTCCACTCTAACCACTGGCTACTGCCTCCCCCTCCACCCCTCCACTCCAACTAACACTAGGGCTACATGCCTCCCCCTCCACCCCTCCACTCTAACCACTAGGCTACCTGCCCGCCCCTACCACGTCTAACCACCTAGGGCTACCTGCCTCCCTATACACTCTAACCCACTAGGCTGACCTGGCCGCCCTCCCACTCTAACTCACTAGGCTTACCTGCCTCCCCTCCACTCTAACCACTAGGCTACCTGCCTCCCCTCCCCCCCTCCACTCTAACCACTAGGCTACCTGCTGCCCCTCCACCCCTCCACTCTAACCACTAGGCTACCTGCCTCCCCTCCACTCTAACCACTAGGCTTCCTGCCGCCCCTCCACTCTAACCACTAGGCTACCTGCCTCCCCTACACTCTAACCACTAGGCTACACTGCCCGCCTCCACTCTAACCACTAGGCTACCTGCCTCCCCTCCACTCTAACCACTAGGCTACCTGCCTCCCCTCCACCCCTCCACTCTAACCACTAGGCTACCTGCTGCCCCTCCACCCCTCCACTCTAACCACTAGGCTACCTGCCTCCCTACACTCTAACCACTAGGCTACCTGCCTCCCCTACACTCTAACCACTAGGCTACTGGCCCTCCACTCTAACCACTAGGCTACCTGCCCCTACACTCTAACCACTAGGCTACCTGCTGCCCCTCCACCCCTCCACTCTAACCACTAGGCTACCTGCCGCCCTCCACTCTAACCACTAGGCTACCTGCCTCCCCTCCACTCTAACCACTAGGCTACCTGCCTCCCCTCCACTCTAACCACTAGGCTACCTGCTGCCCCTCCACTCTAACCACTAGGCTACCTGCCTCCCCTACACTCTAACCACTAGGCTACCTGCCGCCCTCCACTCTAACCACTAGGCTACCTGCCTCCCCTCCACTCTAACCACTAGGCTACCTGCCTCCCCTCCACCCCTCCCCTCTAACCACTAGGCTACCTGCTGCCCCTCCACCCCTCCACTCTAACCACTAGGCTACCTGCCTCCCCTCCACTCTAACCACTAGGCTACCTGCTCCCTCCACTCTAACCATTAGGCTACCTGCCTCCCCTACACTCTAACCACTAGGCTACCTGCGCCCTCCACTCTAACCACTAGGCTACCTGCCTCCCCTCACTCTAACCACTAGGCTACCTGCCTCCCCTCACCACCTCCACTCTAACCACTAGGCTACCTGCTGCCCCTCCACCCCTCACTCTAACCACTAGGTTACCTGCCTCCACTCACCTCCTTCTAACCCACTATAGGCTACCTGTCTCCCCCTCCACCCCTCCACTCTAACCACTAGGCTACCTGCCTCCCCTCCACCCTCCACTCTAACCACTAGGCTACCTGCTGCCCTCCACCCCTCCACTCTAACCACTAGGCTACCTGCCGCCCTCCACTCTAACCACTAGGCTACTGCTGCCTCCACCCTCCACTCTAACCACTAGGCTACCTGCCTCCCCTCCACTCTAACCACTAGGCTACCTGCCTCCCCTCCACTCTAACCACTAGGCTACCTGCTGCCCCTCCACCCCTCCACTCTAACCACTAGGCTACCTGCCTCCCCTCCACTCTAAACCAAGGCTACTGCCTCCCTCCACTCTACACCACTAGGTACCTGCCTCCCCTACACTCTAACCACTAGGCTACCTGCCGCCCTCCACTCTAACCACTAGGCTACCTGCCTCCCCTCCACTCTAACCACTAGGCTACCTGCCTCCCCTCCACCCCTCCACTCTAACCACTAGGATACCTGCTGCCCCTCCACCCCTCCACTCTAACCACTAGGCTACCTGCCTCCCCTCCACTCTAACCACTAGGCTACCTGCCGCCCCTCCACTCTAACCACTAGGCTACCTGCCTCCCCTACACTCTAACCACTAGGCTACCTGACTCCCCTACACTCTAACCACTAGGCTACCTGCCGCCCCTACACTCTAACCACTAGGCTACCTGCCGCCCTATACTATTATGTCTGTAAAGTAGAAACATTAAAACGTATATTTTTCTTATATATTTATTTATTTATATACTATTATGATTTTACTTCACTGTTTAATCAAATCATAATTGTTTACAGCAGAGGTTACAGAAGGTGCAGTGTAATGTGTTTATAGCTCCTACAAACCTGTATTTCAATACAATACAACACAATACCAATACAATACAATACCATACCATACCATACAATACCATACAATACCATACAACACAATACCATACAATACCATACTATACAATACCAATACAACACAATACAATACCATACAATACCATACCATACAATACCATACAATACCATACAATACCATACCATACAATACCATACCATACAATACCA
>NC_034202.2:44599019-44627176 GCF_002021735.2 Oncorhynchus kisutch | reverse complement strand
TCTCTCTCTACCTCTCTCTCTCTCTCTTCTACCTCTCTCTCTCTCTCTACCTCTCTCTCTTTCTCTTCTCTCTCTCTCTCTTACCCTCTCTCTCTACCTCTCCCTCTCTCTTCTCTCTCTACCTCTCTCTCTGCTCTCTACCTCTACCCTACTCTCTACCCTCTCTCTCTCTCTCTCTCTACCTCCTTTCTACCTCTCTCTCTCTCTTCTCTACCTCTCTCTCTCTCTACTTCTCTGCTCATTCTCTTCTACCCTCTCTCTCTCTCTACCTCTCTCTCTCTCTACCTCTCTCTCGCTCCATTTCTCTCTCTCTCTTTCTCTCTCTCTACCTCTCTCTCTCTCTCTACCTCTCTCTCTCTCTCTCTCTCTCTCTCTCTCTCTCTTCTCTCTCTCTCTCTACCTCTCTCTCTCTCTCTCTCTGTCTGTCTCTTTCTCTCTCTCTCTACCTCTCTCTCTCTCTACCTCTCTCTCTCTCTACCTCTCTCGCTCCATTTCTCTCTCTCTCTCTCTCTCTCTCTCTCTCTCTCTCTCTCTCTCTCTCTCTCTCTCTGTCTCTTTCTCTCTCTCTCTCTGTGTGTCTCTCTCTCTTTCTCTCTCTCTCTGTCTTTCTCTCTCTCTCTGTCTGTCTCTTTCTCTCTCTCTCTGCACTTCTAGTTGCACTGCAGACTGAGATTGACATTGTAAATAACCTAAATTTAAACTTGTATTACTTGTGCAGTCATCGATTCCCCCTGATCTAATCTAATCTAAAATCATAGCCTACATGTTTAGGGTTTGTGCTCTTAAGTTGTACCTGAAGGTTCCTGCTCTGAGTCTGACTCTGAACTGACCACCATCTCCACGTTCTGCAGGAGCACCTGAAACTCTAGTGATGCTGCTGCTTCCTTCTCCACCTTTACAAAGAACAGACTGTATTATCATTTTCACCATCATTAGTGTATCATTAATTAAGAGGTCTTTTCACTTGGAGTGGTCTCTTAATTTGGAGTGGTCTGTTCATTTTTCCCAGAGCTGTAAATTATTGTAACTTGGTAATGCTGGTACTAATGGCGCTAATGATCTTCTGTCATTGCCTGTGCTGTGTCACACAGGCTACTGTGTTATGTTCATGGATGTATCATGGTTAGGTTACTGTAGCCTGTTTCTCTGTACAGTGTATGTGCACTTTCCCCTAACTTATGTGGCATGAGTCATGACCGAATGCTGGCAAGTCCAATAGTCTAGGTTTAATATATTTTACTAGTTGAAACATATTGCTGTCACATTCTGACCTTAGTTCCTTTGTTTTAGTATGGTCAGGGCGTGAGTTGGGTGGGTAGTCTGTTTGTTTTTCTATGTTGGGTTTTTGAGTTCGGCCTAGTATGGTTTTCAATCAGAGGCAGCTGTCAATCGTTGTCCCTGATTGAGAATCATACTTAGGTAGCCTGGGTTTCACTTTTGGTTTTGTGGGTGTTTGTTTCCGTGTGAGTGTTTGTCGCCACACGGTACTGTTTCGGTTTTGTATATTTCACATCATCGTTTATTGTTTTGTTTGAGTGTTCATTTGGCTTTATTAAAAAACATTATGGACACTTCACACGCTGCGCAGTGGTCCTCCGATCCTTCTCGCTACTCCTCTTCGTCTGAAGAGGAGGAAGGACATCCCTCACAATGTCATGTTATGATATACTTCCTCCACGTAAGACGCGCAAACTGTTTACCGGCTGTTGGGTCACTATTATTAGCTAGGCTACTCAGCCATGCTGGGTGTCGTGTGTGTGTTTTAGCCTTTCTCTTGTTTTATTCTCTCCCTTTCCTCTTCTGACCGTCCATTTCGCCGTGCGACGCGTCTAAAATGTTATCCGTAGAGAAGCAGGTGGAGACGGTTGCTATGTGCGTCGCGGAGAGACATGATGTCGTTTTTTTGTCTCTCACTGCAACGAGAGTCGAGCCTGATGCGTGGATTCTCCGTGAACTCATTGATGCTTGCTATATTTTCGCTGGTCAAGTTGATTATTCACGGCAGGTCAAAACGATCCTCAGGCCACCGGGAAACGTCCCAGTGCTCCCGACGGCCAGTCCACCATTGGTGAGCGGTTTGCTGATGTCACAATGAGTGTCCCATGGTGACGGTGGGGTTATGGTATGGGCAGGCATAAGCTACGGATAACAAACACAATTGCAATTTATCGATGGCATTTTGGATGCACGGATATACTGTGACGAGATCCTGAGGCCCGTTGTCATGTCATTTATCATCAGCCATTACCTCATGTTTCAGTATGATAATGCATGGGCCCCATATCGCAAGGATCTGTACACAATTCCTGGATGCTGAACATTTCCCAGTTCTTCCATTGCCTCAGGAGATATGTCACCACATTGAGCATGTTTGGGATGCTCTGGATCTACGTGTAAGACAGTGTGTTCCAGTTCCCGCCAATATCCAGCTACTTTGCACAGCCATTGAAGAGGAGTGGGACAACATTCCACAGGCCACAACCAACAGCCTGATCAACTCTATGTGAAAGGAGATGTGTTGCTCTGCATGTGACAAATGGTGGTCACACTAGATACTGACTGGTTTTCTGATACCTGCCCCTACTTTTTGTTGTTGTTGGTATCTGTGACCAACAGATGCATATTTGTATTCCCAGTCATGTGAAATCCATAGATTTAGGGCCTAATCACAGTAGAATATTTTAAATTGTTGCATGTTGTGTTTATATATTTGTTCAGTGTACACTACCGTTCAACAGTTTGGGGTCACTTAGAAATGTCCTTGTTTTTGAAAGAAAAGCTATTTTTTTTGTCCATTAAAATAACATCAAACTGATCAGAAATACAGTGTTAATCACCGTTTTCCAGCTACAATAGTCAATATACTACTTCCTTCACCGAACAAAACAGTGCAAACGGTCTCTAACCAGAATAGAAAGAGGAGTGGGAGGCCCCGGTGCACAACTGAGCGAAAGGACAAGTTCAATAGAGTGTCCAGTTTGAGAAACAGACATCTCACAAGTCCTGAACTGGCAGGTTCATTAAATAGTACCCGTAAAACACCAGTCTCAACGTCAACAGTGAAGAGGCGACTCCGGGATGCTGGCCTTCGAGGCATAGTTGTAAAGAAAAATCTGTATCTCAGACTGGCCAATAAAATGAAAAGATTTAAGATGGGCAAAAGAACACAGACACTGGACAGAGGATCTCTGCCTCGAAGGCCAGTTTCTCGGAGTCGCCTCTTCACTGTTGACATTGAGACTGGTGTTTTGGGGATACTATTTAATGAAGCTGCCAGTTGAGGACTTGTGAACCCGCAAATGAACCTGATTTCAAAGTCTGAAAATACATATTTTCAATGTCCGCAAAAAAATATTTTGAACTTCTGGAGATAAAAAAATGTTTTCAATGTCGGGAAAATACATATTTAAACTTCCTGAAAATACATCTTTTCACCTTTCATCCAGAACCTAAAATGAACCGAACTTGAATGTCTGGAAACTATGTATTTGAAGCAGAATTTTGGTTACTGGGTTCAGATTTCTGGGAAAGTAACTTTCCACTGTTGATCAGTCAGCGTACATTTGGATTAAAATGGAAGACAATTGCATTGGCATGATGATGTTCTCAATTAATGCATCACAAGGTAAGGGCTGGAATTTGCTCTGGATGCTAGAACGCCAATGTCTGTCTCGTGTGTTGATCTAGCTAGTTGCATGTGTACAGTCACTGCAATGCACAGCTGATGTGCTACATTCATGTGCATTGGCCTGGTATAGCTACCGGTTTCTTAGCAAGACAGTTTGTTTTATAAGCTACAGTTTGTGTTTTGAGATGGCGGGTCTTGGTTTTAGGTAAATGTAGGCTAGCTAGCAGTTGTTTATGCTGAAACAGAGATCTGGCTGCACACAGTCTAGCCAGTTGACCCTTTTCTAATGACCCTTTTAAAAAATCTGGTATGTGGTTCTCGGTAACTGCTGGACGGCTCATGAGGAGAGGCTTTGATTGTGTTGAGTACCTCCCAATCAAGTTGTTTTGACATTGTTGTCATATTGGCTTGGATATGATGGTAGGGTTTCGACTATAATATATGCGTGGATACAACTATTATATTTAATATTAATAACATTATAGTCATTATAATATTAGTTTGTTAAAAAAAATAAGGTGTAAATAAAACAAAACTTTTTTTTTTACAAGAAAACAATTTCAAATAGTATGAAGGAATAAAACAAGTGTGAAGGAAATAAAACAACCTCGTTTATATTATAAAATCTGTTCTCAGTAGTAGCATATTGTTTACCGCTGTCTGTGTTGCCATACGGACTAAAATATTATTTGACATTAGTCTATTTGGGGCCATTCTTAGTGCACATGTTTTGTTGTTGTTGTTGTTGTTGTATGGTTCTATCATAATGCGTGCAGTAGAGGGCTGAGCATTCAGAACAAATGTGTGTGTGTGTGCGTGCGTGGACGTGCATGGTCGGGGTGTGTGTGTGTGTGTGCGTGTGTGTGTGCGTGTGTGTGTGTGTGTGTGCGTGTGTGTGTGTGTGTGCGTGCGTGTGTGTGTGTGTGTGTGTGTGTGGGTTACACACGTGTGCGGACGTGCATGTGTGTGTTTGTTTATTCTTTATGAAACTTTTGTCCTGCTTAGTGTGTGTTGTGTGTCTGAGTGTGTGTGTGTAGGTGGGCTTGTGTGTGTGTGTGTGTGTGTGTGTGTTGTGTGTCTGAGTGTGTGTGTGTAGGTGGGCTTGTGTGTGTGTGTGTGTGTGTGTGTTGTGTGTCTGAGTGTGTGTGTGTAGGTGGGCTTGTGTGTGTGTGTGTGTGTGTGTGTGTGTGTTGTGTGTCTGAGTGTGTGTGTGTAGGTGGGCTTGTGTGTGTGTGTGTGTGTGTGTGTTGTGTGTCTGAGTGTGTGTGTGTAGGTGGGCTTGTGTGTGTGTGTGTGTGTGTGTGTGTGTGTGTGTTGTGTGTCTGAGTGTGTGTGTGTAGGTGGGCTTGTGTGTGTGTGTGTGTGTGTGTGTGTGTTGTGTGTCTGAGTGTGTGCGTGTAGGTGGGCTTGTGTGTGTGTGTGTGTGTGTGTGTGTGTTGTGTGTCTGAGTGTGTGTGTGTAGGTGGGCTTGTGTGTGTTGTGTGTCTGAGTGTGTGTGTGTGTGTGTGTGTGTGTGTGTGTGTGTGTGTGTGTGTGTAGGTGGGCTTGTGTGTGTGTGTGTGTGTTGTGTGTCTGAGTGTGTGTGTGTGTAGGTGGGCTTGTGTGTGTGTGTGTGTTGTGTGTCTGAGTGTGTGTGTGTGTGTGTAGGTGGGCTTGTGTGTGACTACTTAATGGTGTATAGTGTATAAATATTTGCTCTATTTCAAATCATTCAGTGTATTTTAAGCTATCAGATTGAAAGCTGGATGGCTTGTTTTCAGATTCAGTAGCACCTCTGTTGCATCAAGAAGTAGCAGAAGCATTGGAGAGTGGTTATATTATGTATAGGGACCATGCCTGTATCTATATTATGTATAGGGAACATGTCTGTTATATATATTATGTATAGGGAACATGCCTGTTATGTATAGGGAACATGTCTGTTATATATATTATGTATAGGGAACATGCCTGTTATGTATAGGGAACATGCCTGTTATATATATTATGTATAGGGAACATGCCTGTTATATATATTATGTATAGGGAACATGCCTGTTATGTATAGGGAACATGTCTGTTATATATATTATGTATAGGGAACATGCCTGTATATATATTATATATAGGGAACATGCCTGTTATATATATTATGTATAGGGAACATGCCTGTATATATATTATGTATAGGGAACATGTCTGTATATATATTATGTATAGGGAACATGCCTGTTATATATATTATGTATAGGGAACATGCCTGTATATATATTATGTATAGGGAACATGCCTGTATATATATTATATATAGGGAACATGCCTGTTATATATATTATGTATAGGGAACATGCCTGTTATGTATATTATGTATAGGGAACATGCCTGTATATATATTATGTATAGGGAACATGCCTGTATATATATTATATATAGGGAACATGCCTGTATATATATTATGTATAGGGAACATGCCTGTTATGTATATTATGTATAGGGAACATGCCTGTTATGTATAGGGAACATGTCTGTATATATATTATGTATAGGGAACATGCCTGTATCTATATTATGTATAGGGAACATGCCTGTTATATATATTATGTATAGGGAACATGCCTGTTATGTATAGGGAACATGCCTGTTATATATATTATGTATAGGGAACATGCCTGTTACATATATTATGTATAGGGAACATGCCTGTTATGTATAGGGAACATGCCTGTATATATATTATGTATAGGGAACATGCCTGTATATATATTATGTATAGGGAACATGCCTGTTATATATATTATGTATAGGGAACATGCCTGTATATATATTATGTATAGGGAACATGTCTGTATATATATTATGTATAGGGAACATGTCTGTATATATATTATGTATAGGGAACATGCCTGTTATGTATAGGGAACATGCCTGTATATATATTATGTATAGGGAACATGCCTGTTATATATATTATGTATAGGGAACATGCCTGTTATATATATTATGTATAGGGAACATGTCTGTATATATATTATGTATAGGGAACATGCCTACTCAACAGTATATAGTGTTTCCATGTCGCTCCTTTTTTAAACCTTTCGATGTGTTTTCTAGCTATGAGATTGTAGGCTTTGTGCCTGGCTATTGGATGTTGAATTAATATATCTGCAGAATGGATGGAGGAGAACTGTATAATGCATAGAGTACGTGTATCAGAGTGTGTTTGGGAGCCTGAAGGGGGAATAGAGAGGTTCCTTGGCCTGTGAAAAGCTATCAGACAGTAGACCTCCAGACTGGGAATAGAGCAAGGATGGAAACACACACACACACACACACATTGGTGAGGGATCTGGGGATATACAGAGCATTATATTACCGTCGGATTCACTGAAGCAACCTATCTTCTCTTTACACACTGTCTAGGGAGACCGAGGGTTGTGTGTGTGTGTGTGTGTGTGTGTGTGTGTGTGTGTGTGTGTGTGTGTGTGTGTGTGTGTGTGTGTGTGTGTGTGTGTGTGTGTGTGTGTGTGTGTGTGTGTGCTGCAACAAGTTCACATAGTTTCACTTCGAAATTTGACGTATCAAGCTCTGTCAGGTTGGATGAGGAGTGTTGCTGCACAGCTATTTTCAGGTCTCTCCAGAGATGTTCGATTGGGTTCAAGTCCGGGCTCTGGCTGGGCCATTCAAGGACATTCAGAGACCACGAAGCCACTCGTGCGTTGTCTTGGCAGTGTGTTTAGGGTCGTTGTTCTGTTGGAAGGTGAATCTTCGCCCCCAGTCTGAGGTCCTGAGCACTCTGGAGCAGGTTTTCATCAAGGATCTCTGTGTACTTTATATAGACAGGTGTGTGCCTTTCCAAATCATGTCCAATCAATTGAATATACCACAGGTGGACTCCAATCAAGTTGTAGAAACATCTCAAGGGTGATCAATGGAAACAGGATGCACCTGAGCTCAATTGCGAGTCTCATAGCGAAAGGTCTGAAATCTTATGCAAATAAGGTGCAATTGCTTTTCCAAAAACCTGTTTTTGCTTTGTCATTACGGGGTTTCGTGTGTAGATTGATGAGGGGGAAAAAATTATCAAATGTCTCTTCCATTTTAGAAAAAGGCTGCAACGTAACAAGTTGTGGGGGGAAAAGGAAAGGGGTCTGAATACTTTCTGTATGCCACAGTATGTCGACGTTCTCAGGACCTTCTCACTGTGTGTGTGTGTGTGTGTGTGTGTGTGTGTGTGTGTGTGTGTGTGTGTGTGTGTGTGTGTGTGTGTGTGTGTGTGTGTGTGTGTGTGTGTCTGTGTCTGTGTGTGTGTGTGTGTGTGTGTGTGAGTGTGAGTGTGAGTGTGAGTGTGAGTGTGTGTGTGTGTGTGTGTGTGTGTGTGTGTGTGTGTGTGTGGAGATATTACCAACTAGCTCTCACAGTATCATGTCAGAATTAGACTTTCATCCATGTTTGTCCAAATTTCAAAGTGTTTAAAAAGGTAAATTTGAAGGTTTTTAAGGTTAGCATTACCTTTTAGGCATCTCCAAATGGTTAAAATAAGCTTTGGGGTAGGCGTAAAACAAATATCTCAACAACAACAACAAGTTCGATGTCTACAATTCTGATCCTTTACCCCGAGAGGTAATGTCTACATTCTGATCCTTTATCCCGAGGGGGAATGTCTACATTCTGATCCTTTATCCCGAGGGGTAATGTCAACATTCTGATATTTTATCCCGAGGGGTAATGTCAACATTCTGATATTTTATCCCGAGGGGTAATGTCAACATTCAGATATTTTATCCCGAGGGGTAATGTCTACATGATAATCCTGTATCCCGAGGGGTAATGTCTACATTCTGATCATTTATCCCGAGGGGTAATGTCTACATTCTGATGTTTTATCCCGAGGGGTAATGTCTACATTCTGATCCTTTATCCCAAGGGGTAATGTCTACATGATAATCCTGTATCCCGAGGGGTGATGTCTACATTCTGATATTTTATCCCGAGGGGTAATGCCTACATTCTGATCTTTTATCCCGAAGGGTGATGTCTACATTCTGATCCTTTATCCCGAGGGGTAATGTCTACATTCTGATGTTTTATCCCGAGGGGTAATGTGTACATTCTGATCCTTTATCCCAAGGGGTAATGTCTACATTCTGATCCTTTATCCCGAGGGGTAATGTCTACATTCTGATCCTTTATCCCGAGGGGTAATGTCTACATTCTGATCTTTTATCCCGAGGGGTAATGTCTACATTCTGATGTTTTATCCCGAGGGGTAATGTCTACATTCTGATTCTTTATCCCGAGGGGTAATGTCTACATTCTGATCCTTTATCCCGAGGGGTAATGTCAACATTCTGATCCTTTATCCCGAGGGGTAATGTCTACATTCTGATCTTTTATCCCAAGGGGTAATGTCTACATTCTGATCCTTTATCCCGAGGGGTGATGTCTACATTCTGATCCTTTATCCCGAGGGGTAATGTCCACATTCTGATCTTTTGTCCCGAGGGGTAATGTCTTCATTCAGGTCCCTGAAGGGAAACACACATACATACTTCCCATTTGCATGTTTATTTAAATTCTCGAGGGGTAATGTCTAAATTCTGATCGTTTATCCCGAGGGGTAATGTCTACATTCTTATCTTTTATCCCGAGGGGTAATGTCTCCATTATGATCCTTTATCCCAAGGGGTAATGTCTACATGATAATCCTGCATCCCGAGGGGTAATGTCTACATTCGTATCCTTTATCCCAAGGGGTAATGTCTACATGATAATCCTTTATCCCGAGGGGTAATGTCTACATTCTGATCCTTTATCCCGAGGGGTAATGTCTACATTAAATCTTTATCCCGAGGGGTAATGTCTACATTCTGATCTTTATCCCGAGGGGTAATGTCTACATTCTGATCCTTTATCCCGAGGGGTAATGTCTACATTCTGATCCTTTATCCCGCGGGGTAATGTCTGCATTCTGATCTTTTATCCCGAGGGGTAATGTCTACATTCTGATCCTTTATCCCGAGGGGTGATGTCTACATTCTGATCCTTTATCCCGAGGGGTAATGTCTACATTCTGATTCTTTATTCCGAGGGGTAATGTCTACATTCTGATCCTTTATCCCGAGGGGTAATGTCTACATTCTTATCTTTTATCCCGAGGGGTAATGTCTCCATTATGATCCTTTATCCCAAGGGGTAATGTCTACATGATAATCCTGCATCCCGAGGGGTAATGTCTACATTCTGATCCTTTATCCCAAGGGGTAATGTCTACATGATAATCCTTTATCCCGAGGGGTAATGTCTACATTATGATCCTTTATCCCGAGGGGTAATGTCTACATTCTGATCTTTATCCCGAGGGGTAATGTCTACATTCTGATCTTTATCCCGAGGGGTAATGTCTACATTCTGATCCTTTATCCCGAGGGGTAATGTCTACATTCTGATCCTTTATCCCGCGGGGTAATGTCTACATTCTGATCTTTTATCCCGAGGGGTAATGTCTACATTCTGATCCTTTATCCCGAGGGGTGATGTCTACATTCTGATCCTTTATCCCGAGGGGTAATGTCTACATTCTGATTCTTTATTCCGAGGGGTAATGTCTACATTCTGATCCTTTATCCCGAGGGGTAATGTCTACATTCTGATGTTTTATCCCGAGGGGTAATGTCTACATTCTGATGTTTTATCCCGAGGGGTAATGTCTACATTCTGATTCTTTATCCCAAGGGGTAATGTCTACATTCTGATCCTTTATCCCGAGGGGTAATGTCAACATTCTGATCCTTTATCCCGAGGGGTAATGTCTACATTCTGATCTTTTATCCCGAGGGGTAATGTCTACATTCTGATCCTTTATCCCGAGGGGTGATGTCTACATTCTGATCCTTTATCCCGAGGGGTGATGTCTACATTCTGATCCTTTATCCCGAGGGGTAATGTCTACATTCTGATCTTTTATCCCGAGGGGTAATGTCTACATTCTGATGTTTTATCCCGAGGGGTAATGTCTACATTCTGATTCTTTATCCCGAGGGGTAATGTCTACATTCTGATCCTTTATCCCGAGGGGTAATGTCAACATTCTGATCCTTTATCCCGAGGGGTAATGTCTACATTCTGATCTTTTATCCCGAGGGGTAATGTCTACATTCTGATCCTTTATCCCGAGGGGTGATGTCTACATTCTGATCCTTTATCCCGAGGGGTGATGTCTACATTCTGATCCTTTATCCCGAGGGGTAATGTCCACATTCTGATCTTTTGTCCCGAGGGGTAATGTCTTCATTCAGGTCCCTGAAGGGAAACACACATACATACTTCCCATTTGCATGTTTATTTAAATTCTCGAGGGGTAATGTCTAAAATTCTGATCGTTTATCCCGAGGGGTAATGTCTACATTCTTATCTTTTATCCCGAGGGGTAATGTCTACATTATGATCCTTTATCCCAAGGGGTAATGTCGACATGATAATCCTGTATCCCGAGGGGTAATGTCTACATTCTTATCCTTTATCCCAAGGGGTAATGTCTACATGATAATCCTTTATCCCGAGGCGTAATGTCTACATTCTGATCCTTTATCCCGAGGGGTAATGTCTACATTCTGATCTTTATCCCGAGGGGTAATGTCTACATTCTGATCTTTATCCCGAGGGGTAATGTCTACATTCTGATCCTTTATCCCGAGGGGTAATGTCTACATTCTGGTGTTTTATCCCGAGGGGTAATGTCTACATTCTGATCTTTATCCCGAGGGGTAATGTCTACATTCTGATCCTTTATCCCGAGGGGTAATGTCTACATTCTGATCCTTTATCCCGAGGGGTAATGTCTACATTCTGATCCATTACCCCGAGGGGTAATGTCTACATTCTGATCTTTTGTCCCGAGGGGTAATGTCTTCATTCAGGTCCTTGAAGGGAAACGCACATACATACTTCCCATTTGCATGTTTATTTAAATTCTGTAAGAGATAGCTCACTCTCTTTCTGTGTCTCTCTGCGTCTCTCTCTCTCTGTGTTGTAATACCTGGCCTTAAGGCTGTCGTGTTACATCTAATGATGCACGTACGATACTTTGGCTATGGTTGAGAAGAGAAGAGAAGAGGAGAGGAGAGGAGAGGAGAGAGAGAGAGGAGAGGAGAGGAGAGGAGAGGAGAGGAGAGGAGAGGAGAGGAGAGGAGAGGAGAGGAGAGAGAGAGAGAGAGAGAGGAGAGGAGAGGAGAGGAGAGGAGAGGAGAGGAGAGGAGAGGAGAGGAGAGGAGAGGAGAGGAGGAGGAGCAGTGAGGAGAGGAGAGGAGAGGAGAGGAGAGGAGAGGAGAGGAGAGGAGAGGAGAGAGAGAGAGAGAGAGAGAGAGAGAGAGAGAGAGAGAGAGAGAGGAGAGGAGAGGAGAGGAGAGGAGAGGAGAGGAGAGGAGAGGAGAGGAGAGGAGAGGAGAGGAGAGGAGAGGAGAGGAGAGGAGAGAGAGAGAGAGAGAGAGAGAGAGAGAGAGAGAGACAGAGAGAGAGAGAGATTCAACTGACCGCACAAAGAGAAGCCTCCCACAACGTAATCCTCACTGACAACCCTGTAAACACAGACACACAGACACACACAGTCTCTCTCATTTACCGTTTCTCTCTGTTTTGTTTAGAATGTTTTTGTGTAGAGCTGAGCAGCAATGCAAATTGGATTCACACATTGCTGTGTGTGTGTGTGTGTGTGTGTGTGTGTGTGTGTGTGTGTGTGTGTGTGTGTGTGTGTGTGTGTGTGTGTGTGTCAGGGTTTCCGTTAGACGGTAATAGCCTGCTTTTGGCCCGATAAAAAAGAATCTAAAAAGCCGATAAATAAAAAAATTGTGAGAAATAAGAAAAAACTAAATCCCATCGCGAAATGATGTTTTTAATCGCCTCTTCGTTGATGGAAACACATTTAACCTGGTCATGCTCATCGGTCTATAGGTTCATTTGCATAATTTTGGGGGAATTAAGTTGGTGTGTGTGTGTATTTACAGTACATTTGTTATGTGTCTTATTTATCACACGAGTACAGATACAGACAAGCTACCGCTGAAGCATCTCAAACAGAAAAGGCATAAGCAACGCAAGGCAGGCTGCATCAACGCTTCACACACCACTCTGCAATGAGGCATTTGGAAAACGGATACTTATATTGTTTGTATTGTACATATTATGAGGCATCTTGCTTCAAAAGTAACCTAGTCAGACCATATCCGTGGTGGCAATTATTTTATATACATTTTCTTTCATTGTTCAGAAGACAAAAGGCACAATCCTAGTCATATTAGCAACCCATAATAACAACCCATATTAGCAACCCATAATAACAACCCATATTAGCAACCCATGCTAGTTGTTGATAATCCTAGTCATATTAGCAACCCATAATAACAACCCATATTAGCAACCCATATTAGCAACCCATGCTAGTTGTTGATAATCCTAGTCATATTAGCAACCCATAATAACAACCCATATTAGCAACCCATGCTAGTTGTTGATAATCCTAGTCATATTAGCAACCCATAATAACAACCCATATTAGCAACCCATGCTAGTTGTTGATAATCCTAGTCATATTAGCAACCCATAATAACAACCCATATTAGCAACCCATGCTAGTTGTTGATAATCCTAGTCATATTAGCAACCCATAATAACAACCCATATTAGCAACCCATGCTAGTTGATGATAATCCTAGTCATATTAGCAACTCATGCTAGTTGATGATCATCCTAGTTATATTAGCAATCCATAAAACAACCCATACTAGCAACCCATGCTAGTTGTTGATAATCCTATTCATATTAGCAACCCATGCTAGTTGATGATAATCCTATTCATATTAGCAACCCATGCTAGTTGATGATAATCCTAGTCATATTAGCAACCCATGCTAGTTGATGATAATCCTAGTCCTATTAGCAACCCATAAAACAACCCATACTAGCAACCCATGCTAGTTGTTGATAATCCTATTCATATTAGCAACCCATGCTAGTTGATGATAATCCTATTCATATTAGCAACCCATGCTAGTTGATGATAATCCTAGTCATATTAGCATCCCATGCTAGTTGATGATAATCCTAGTCATATTAGCAACCCATAGTAACAACCCATACTAGCAACCCATGCTAGTTGTTGATAATCCTATTCATATTAGCATCCCATGCTAGTTGATGATAATCCTAGTCATATTAGCAACCCATGCTAGTTGATGATAATCCTAGTCCTATTAGCATCCTATGCTAGTTGATAATCCTAGTCATATTAGCATCCCATGCTAGTTGATGATAATCCTAGTCAGATTAGCATCCCATGCTAGTTGATGATAATCCTAGTCATATTAGCATCCCATGCTAGTTGATGACAATCCTAGTCATATTAGCATCCCATGCTAGTTGATGAGAATCCTAGTCATATTAGCAACCCATGCTAGTTGATGATAATCCTAGTTAAATTAGCATCCCATGCTAGTTGATGACAATCCTAGTCATATTAGCATCCCATGCTAGTTGATGACAATCCTAGTCATATTAGCAACCCATGCTAGTTGATGATAATCCTAGTCAGATTAGCAACCCATGCTAGTTGATGATAATCCTAGTCAGATTAGCATCCCATGCTAGTTGATGACAATCCTAGTCATATTAGCATCCCACTATTGTAATCTCCGTCACATCAAACCGCTAGCATGTGCAGTGCGCTTTTGACAATGTTGTTTTCACGCTAATTGCATTATGGAACGAACATTAGCCTACTACCTTGTGCTTATATCTGCGCTTATAATGTGAAGAAATAAATAGTTTATAATTTTAACAACAATTTAAGCTAAACGTTCTGATCTGTTGCATCAGACTCATTGCTTTTTAATGTTTATTTGATGTAGCCTAGGCTTACTGTTTGTATCCATTTAGGATCTATCATCCCACAACTGTCTGTAGGAAATAGGCTATTTCTATCTTGACCAGCTGACCAATAGAATAAGTTAACTCTTTTTTACTATGGGGGGATAGTAGATTGACATAGGCTAGTGATTTAGGTGTCTGTTACTCATCTAGTTATTCTATAGTAGATTGACATAGGCTAGTGATTTAGGTGTCTGTTACTCATCTAGTTATTCTATAGTAGATTGACATAGGCTAGTGATGTTGATGTTTGTTACTTGTCTTGTTGGCTGGAAAACTAGTTATTCTATAGTAGATTGACATAGGCTAGTGATTTAGCTGTTTGTTACTTGTCTTGTTGGCTGGAAAACTAGTTATTCTATAGTAGATTGACATAGGCTAGTGATTTAGGTGTTTGTTACTCATCTCGTTATTCTATAGTAGATTGACAGGCTAGTGATTTAGCTGTCTGTTACTCATCTAGTTATTCTATAGTAGATTGACAGGCTAGTGATTTAGGTGTCTGTTACTCATCTAGTTATTCTATAGTAGATTGACAAAGGCTAGTGATTTAGCTGTTTGTTACTCATCTAGTTATTCTATAGTAGATTGACAGGCTAGTGATTTAGGTGTTTGTTACTCATCTAGTTATTCTATAGTAGATTGACAGGCTAGTGATTTAGGTGTTTGTTACTTGTCTTGTTGGCTGGAAAACTAGTTATTCTATAGTAGATTGACAGGCTAGTGATTTAGGTGTTTGTTACTTGTCTTGTTGGCTGGAAAACTAGTTATTCTATAGTAGATTGACAGGCTAGTGATTTAGCTGTTTGTTACTTGTCTTGTTGGCTGGAAAACTAGTTATTCTATAGTAGATTGACAGTCTAGTGATTTAGGTGTTTGTTACTTGTCTTGTTGGCTGGAAAACTAGTTATTCTATAGTAGATTGACAGGCTAGTGATTTAGGTGTTTGTTACTTGTCTTGTTGGCTGAGGAAAAGTAAATGTGGACAGTTATTCAGTTATTCACCGTTAACGTGCACCTCAACTCGTTCCGTTAATATGAATTAGCATAAATGTGATTTCTGTCATTCTGAGCACTGTGGGTGGACGCCATAATCAGGTTACACACCCAAATCCTGCAAGTGGGGTTTGTAAAATGCCAGTACCTTTCTCAAAAGTATTAGGTTTTCCACAAATCCTAACTGAAGGATTCCAGAATTCCTACTTATTCCCTCCCATTTCCAGGAATCTCCCAATCAGGATTTCTGGAAAACTTAGCAGAATTTTGAAACCCTACCTGTAAATCACATTATGCTGGCTAGCAAAGAGATTTGTCATTTCTATTGGACGCCAGCCAAAGTTAGGATATCCAGCAGATGGAATTTTATTCACTCGCAACCCACATTCAGAATGACTGTCAGGGTTAGGATGATGGTAAGGCGACTACTTAAACCATTTAAACTGGTACAACCATTATATAATATCGGGTGCATAAAATCTAACTGATTGGCTTGGTTTGGGAAATGTATGTTATTTATCTTTGTGTAGCATGAGATTCATCAATCAGTCAATGTGCTGTACATGCAAAAACAGATACTAAAATAAATTCTACAAACGTAACCTGCAGTAGAGCATGCTGGGAAATATGATAATGATTAGGATTATGTTAAAAAATATGCCCTTTTAGAGTGCCAACACAGCTGTAACTTCCTTTTTATCAAGACACAAGACGAGACCCAGATGCAGATGGTTGGAGTCTGACAATGTTTATTAATCCAAAAGGGGTAGGCAAGAGAATGGTCGTGGACAGGCAAAAAGGTCAAAACCAGATCAGAGTCCAGGAGGTACAGAGTGGCAGACAGGCTTGTGGTCAAGGCAGGCAGAATGGTCAGGCAGGCGGGTACAGTGTGGCAGACAGGTTCGAGGTCAAGGCAGGCAGAATGGTCAGGCAGGCGGGTACAGAGTCCAGAAACAGGCAAGGGTCAAAACCGGGAGGACTAGTCGAAGGCGAATAGCAAAAGGAGAACGGGAAAAACACACTGGTTGACTTGGGGGAAAAAAACATACAAGACCAACTGGCACAGAGAGACAGGAAACACAGGGATAAATACACTGGTACAGAGAGACAGGAAACACAGGGATAAATACACTGCTACAGAGAGACAGGAAACACAGGGATAAATACACTGGTACAGAGAGACAGGAAACACAGGGATAAATACACTGGTACAGAGAGACAGGAAACACAGGGATAAATACACTGGTACAGAGAGACAGGAAACACAGGGATAAATACACTGGTACAGAGAGACAGGAAACACAGGGATAAATACACTGGTACAGAGAGACAGGAAACACAGGGATAAATACACTGGTACAGAGAGACAGGAAACACAGGGATAAATACACTGGTACAGAGAGACAGGAAACACAGGGATAAATACATTGGTACAGAGAGACAGGAAACACAGGGATAAATACACTGGTACAGAGAGACAGGAAACACAGGGATAAATACACTGGTACAGAGAGACAGGAAACACAGGGATAAATACACTGGTACAGAGAGACAGGAAACACAGGGATAAATACATTGGTACAGAGAGACAGGAAACACAGGGATAAATACACTGGTACAGAGAGACAGGAAACACAGGGATAAATACACTGGTACAGAGAGACAGGAAACACAGGGATAAATACACTGGTACAGAGAGACAGGAAACACAGGGATAAATACACTGGTACAGAGAGACAGGAAACACAGGGATAAATACACTGGTACAGAGAGACAGGAAACACAGGGATAAATACACTGGTACAGAGAGACAGGAAACACAGGGATAAATACATTGGTACAGAGAGACAGGAAACACAGGGATAAATACACTGGTACAGAGAGACAGGAAACACAGGGATAAATACACTGGTACAGAGAGACAGGAAACACAGGGATAAATACACTGGTACAGAGAGACAGGAAACACAGGGATAAATACACTGGTACAGAGAGACAGGAAACACAGGGATAAATACATTGGTACAGAGAGACAGGAAACACAGGGATAAATACACTGGCACAGAGAGACAGGAAACACAGGGATAAATACACTGGTACAGAGAGACAGGAAACACAGGGATAAATACACTGGCACAGAGAGACAGGAAACACAGGGATAAATACACAGAGAGACAGGAAACACAGGGATAAATACACTGGTACAGAGAGACAGGAAACACAGGGATAAATACACTGGTACACAGAGACAGCAAACACAGGGATAAATACATTGGTACAGAGAGACAGGAAACACAGGGATAAATACACTGGCACAGAGAGACAGGAAACACAGGGATAAATACACTGGTACAGAGAGACAGGAAACACAGGGATAAATACACTGGCACAGAGAGACAGGAAACACAGGGATAAATACACAGAGAGACAGGAAACACAGGGATAAATACACTGGTACAGAGAGACAGGAAACACGGGGATAAATACACTGGTACAGAGAGACAGGAAACACAGGGATAAATACACTGGGGAAAATCAGCGACACCCGGAGGGGGTGGAGACAATCACAAGGACAGGTGGAACAGATCAGGATCTGTGTGGGGAGTATTGAGGGTACAAAGAAGACGTTTGTACTCTGGGAAACGGAAATGTACCTTCACAACGCACCACTTTTTTGAGAGTGAGATGATTGTAACTTTTATATTCGAAATATTGGCTTTAAAAAAAGTACCATTATATCTGTATCTGCACATGTACGTACCGAACTGAAGGTAAATTGTGTATTTAAAAAAAAAAAATTATGTAAAAGATACAAGAAACAATAGTGTAACTGTACCCTAACCGTACCCTTATTACGAAGCGTGTAGGTCAACCCACCATGAAAGTGAATAAAACCCCAACCGATGGTTAAATGAGCCGTGTGTTTGGGTAAGCCCAACAATACAACATGACCCAACTGGTGGGTCAAAATAACCTAACCTGTGTTCTGGCCAATATTTACCCAAATTGGGTTCCTTTTAACCCCAGCGTTTTTTTTTTAGAGTGCAGGAAAGGTGTGTGTGTGTGTGTGTGTGTGTGTGTGTGTGTGTGTGTGTGTGTGTGTGTGTGTGTGTGTGTGTGTGTGTGTGTGTGTGTGTGTGTGTGTGTGTGTGTGTGTGTATATTTAATGGCAGGATGAGTTACCTTGATCGATGGATTTTGAGATGTGATGTCATCAGCTCAGCTCAACATTCCTCTCAGGCTGTGCAGACTCTGAGACAACCTCAATAAATACACACGCACACAAATCACACACACAAACGTTTTTAATTGGTCGCAAGGGTGAACCAAATGTGCCCGGTCACGTTAAAAACTGAACCAACTTTCTGAAGAGGCAACAATGGCACGGGAAGGTCTGTGTGGGTCAGGGCTCTACATACAGGGGAAGGTCTGTGTGGGTCAGGGCTCCTCAAACAGAGGAAGGTCTGTGTGGGTCAGGGCTCCTCAAACAGATTAAGGTCTGTGTGGGTCAGGGCTCCACATACAGGGGAAGGTCTGTGTGGGTCAGGGCTCCTCAAACAGAGGAAGGTCTGTGTGGGTCAGGGCTCCTCAAATAGAGGAAGGTCTGTGTTCGTCAGGGCTCCACATACAGGGGAAGGTCTGTGTGGGTCAGGGCTCCACAAACAGAGGAAGGTCTGTGTGGGTCAGGGCTCTACATACAGGGGAAGGTCTGTGTGGGTCAGGGCTCCTCATACAGGGGAAGGTCTGTGTGGGTCAGGGCTCTACATACAGGGGAAGGTCTGTGTGGGTCAGGGCTCCTCATACAGGGGAAGGTCTGTGTGGGTCAGGGCTCTACATACAGGGGAAGGTCTGTGTGGGTCAGGGCTCCACATACAGGGGAAGGTCTGTGTGGGTCAGGGCTCCACATACAGGGGAAGGTCTGTGTGGGTCAGGGCTCCTCAAACAGAGGAAGGTCTGTGTGGGTCAGGGCTCCTCAAATAGAGGAAGGTCTGTGTTCGTCAGGGCTCCACATACAGGGGAAGGTCTGTGTGGGTCAGGGCTCCACAAACAGAGGAAGGTCTGTGTGGGTCAGGGCTCTACATACAGGGGAAGGTCTGTGTGGGTCAGGGCTCCTCATACAGGGGAAGGTCTGTGTGGGTCAGGGCTCTACATACAGGGGAAGGTCTGTGTGGGTCAGGGCTCCACATACAGGGGAAGGTCTGTGTGGGTCAGGGCTCCACATACAGGGGAAGGTCTGTGTGGGTCAGGGCTCCTCAAACAGGGAAGGTCTGTGTGGGGAAGGTCTGTGTGGGTCAGGGCTCCTCAAACAGAGGAAGGTCTGTGTGGGTCAGGGCTCCACATACAGGGGAAGGTCTGTGTGGGGGAGGTCTGTGTGGGTCAGGGCTCCTCAAACAGAGGAAGGTCTGTGTGGGTCAGGGCTCCACATACAGGGGAAGGTCTGTGTGGGGAAGGTCTGTGTGGGTCAGGGCTCCTCAAACAGAGGAAGGTCTGTGTGGGTCAGGGCTCCACATACAGGGGAAGGTCTGTGTGGGTCAGGGCTCCTCAAACAGAGGAAGGTCTGTGTGGGTCAGGGCTCCTCAAACAGAGGAAGGTCTGTGTGGGTCAGGGCTCCACATACAGGGGACGTTTTGGAAACGCTCCAGGCCAGTCAATTATCCCTGTCCCACTTGGGCCAGTGGCATTTTTGTGTATAATTATGTTATTTTTAATCTAGATAATTGATACAACAACCAAAAATTTAAAAAATGAATGTTTTCCCAAAGCTGTTTGTTCTTTATGTTGACTATTTACTACACGTGAGCTGCACACATCATCTGTTAGACAGAGAGAAAACTCACAGCTCTCAAACTGCTGGTTGTTGTGTGGAGGAAGGCATTAGGAAAGATTATGCTATCTACTTGGAAATGCTAAGGCAAGAATGGGTATTTGAAAACGTTCCAAAGTCTTGGTTGAATATTGGCGATGCACATCCAGTCATCGTGGAATAGTTTAGCTTGACAATTGCAGCATTCCACCCTGCATACCACTGCTGGCTTGCTTCTGAAGCTGGTCTGACCAGCCTGTTGTTTTGTTTTCGCTGGTGACCAGCCTTCGTAGTGACATTTTTATTACGAAAATGAAAAAGCATTTGGACGCATTTTTGTGCTGCGTTTTCCCTCTAGAACAGTCTAGAAATGACAGCAACGGACAAACAGGAAGGACATGTACTGTACAACCCTGAACTTGACTCATTCCTGTAAAGGAAATACCAGTTTATACTATACTATATAACAACCAGAACTAATTAGGATGTCTGGTAGCTGCTGGCACAGCCTGAGGAGAGGAGAGGAGAGGAGAGGAGACGGGAGGGGAGGGGAGGGGAGAGGAGAGGAGAGGAGAGGAGAGGAGAGGAGACGAGACGAGACGAGACGGGAGAGGAGAGGAGAGGAGAGGAGAGGAGAGGAGAGGAGAGGAGAGGAGAGGAGAGGAGAGGAGAGGAGAGGAGAGGAGAGGAGAGGAGAGGAGAGGAGAGGAGAGGAGAGGAGAGGAGAGGAGAGGAGAGGAGAGGAGAGGAGAGGAGAGGGACAGGAGGAGAAGAGGACGGGAGGAGAAGAGGAGACTGGAGGGGACAGGAGGAGAATAGAGGGGAGGGGACGGGAGGGGACAGGAGGAGAAGAGGACTGGAGGAGAGGAGATGAGACTGGAGGGGACAGGAGGAGAATAGAGGGGAGGGGACGGTAGGGACAGGAGGAGAGGGAGAGGAGACTGGAGGGGACAGGGGAAGAATAGAGGGGAGGGGACGGGGAGGGGACGAGGGAGGAGAGGGGAGGAGACTGGAGGGGACAGGAGGAGAAATAGAGGGGAGGGGACGGGAGGGGACAGGAGAGAGGAGACTGGAGGGGACAGGAGGAGAATAGAGGGAGGGGACGGGACGGGAGGGGACAGGAGGAGAAGAGGACGGGAGGAGAGGAGACTGGAGGGGACGGAGGAGAATAGAGGGAGGGACGGGAGGGGACAGGAGGAGAAAGAGAGGAGAGGACAGGAGAGGACGGGAGGAGAGAGGACGGGAGGGGACAGGAGGAGAAGAGTGAGAGAGGACAGGAGAGGACGGGAGGAGAGGAGGAGAATAGAGGGGAGGGGACGGGAGGGGACAGGAGGAGAAGAGAGGAGAGGACAGGAGAGGACGGGAGGAGAGGAGACGGGAGGGGGACAGGAGGAGAAGAGAGGAGAGGACAGGAGAGGCGGGAAGGAGAGGGAGACGGGAGGGGACAGGAGGAGAAGAGGAGAGGAGAGGATGGGGAGGAGAGGGGACGGGGGGAGGAGACTGGGAGGAGAGGATGAGGAGACGGGAGGGAGGACAGGAGGAGAACTAGAGGGGAGGGAACGGGAGGGGACAGGAGGAGAAGAGAGGAGAGGACAGGGAAGGACGGGAGGAGAGGAGACGGGAGGGGACAGGAGGAGAAAGAGAGGAAGGACAGGAGAGGACGGGAGGAGAGGAGGACGGGAGGGGACCCAGGAGGAGAAGAGGAGAGGATGGGCAGGAGAGGGACGGGGGGGAAGAGACGGAGGAGGAGAGGAGGAGGAGAGGAGAGAGGAGAGGAGAGGAGAGAGAGGAGGAGAGGAGAGGAGAGGAGAGGAGAGGAGAGGAGAGGAGAGGAGAGGAGAGGAGAGGAGAGGAGAGGAGAGGAGAGGAGAGGAGAGGAGGGGATGTTTATCATCACCAGTGAAAACGGGACTATTCCAGCCAGCTTGTGTCAGAGGGTGTGATTGATCTTTGGAGTGTCTGGTAGTATACTATACAGTGAATATTGTACCATTTGGGATGGACTCTGTGTATTAAAAGAAGAAATCAAACTATGAGGGATGACTGGCTCACAGCAGCTGCATCATCAATGTGTGTGTGTAATAGCATCTGTCAGCTGTCTTTTCTAGAATGGTCAAACCCTCTCTAGAATGGTCAAACCCTCTCTAGAATGGCCAATACCCTCTCTAGAATGGCCAAACCCTCTCTAGAATGGTCAAACCCTCTCTAGAATAGTCAAACCCTTTCTAGAATGGTCAAACCCTCTCTAGAATGGTCAAACCCTCTCTAGAATAGTCAAACCCTTTCTAGAATGGTCAAAACCCTCTCTAGAATGGTCAAACCCCTCTCTAGAATAGTCAAACCCTCTCTAGAATAGTCAAACCCTCTCTACAATGGTCAACCCCTCTCTAGAATAGTCAAAACCGCTCTAGAATAGTCAAACCCTCTCTAGAATAGTCAAACCCTCTCTAGAATGGTCAAACCCTCTCTAGAATAGTCAACCCCTTTCTAGAATGGTCAAACCCTCTCTAGAATGGTCAAACCCTCTCTAGAATAGTCAAACCCTCTCTAGAATGGTCAAACCCTCTCTAGAATGGCCAAACCCTCTCTAGATTAGTCAAACCTCTCTAGAATAGTCAAACCCTCTCTAGAATAGTCAAACCCTCTCTAGAATGGTCAAACCCTCTCTAGAATGGCCAAACCCTCTCTAGAATAGTCAAACCCTTTCTAGAATGGTCAAACCCCTCTCTAGAATGGTCAAACCCTCTCTAGAATAGTCAACCCTCTCTAGAATGGTCAAACCCTCTCTAGAATGGCCAAACCCTCTCTAGAATGGTCAAACCCTCTCTAGAATGGTCAAACCCTCTCTAGAATGGCCAAACCCTCTCTAGAATGGTCAAACCCTCTCTAGAATGGTCAACCCCTCTCTAGAATGGTCAAACCCGCTCTAGAATAGTCAAACCCTCTCTAGATTAGTCAAACCCTCTCTAGAATAGTCAAACCCTCTCTAGAATAGTCAAACCCTCTCTAGAATGGTCAAACCCTCTCTAGAATGGCCAAACCCTCTCTAGAATAGTCAAACCCTTTCTAGAATGGTCAAACCCTCTCTAGAATGGTCAAACCCTCTCTAGAATGGCCAAACCCTCTCTAGAATGGTCAAACCCTCTCTAGAATGGCCAAACCCTCTCTAGAATGGTCAACCCCTCTCTAGAATAGTCAAACCCTCCCTAGAATAGTCAAACCCTCTCTAGAATAGTCAAACCCTCTCTAGAATAGTCAAACCCTCCCTAGAATAGTCAAACCCTCTCTAGAATAGTCAAACCCTCTCTAGAATAGTCAACCCTCTCTAGAATAGTCAAACCCTCTCTAGAATGGTCAAACCCTCTCTAGAATGGCCAAACCCTCTCTAGAATAGTCAAGCCCTTTCTAGAATGGTCAAACCCTCTCTAGAATAGTCAAACCCTCTCTAGAATGGTCAAACCCTCTCTAGAATGGCCAAACCCTCTCTAGAATGGTCAAACCCTCTCTAGAATGGTCAACCCCTCTCTAGAATAGTCAAACCCTCCCTAGAATAGTCAAACCTCTCTAGAATAGTCAAACCCTCTCTAGAATGGTCAAACCCTCTCTAGAATAGTCAAACCCTCTCTAGAATGGTCAAACCCTCTCTAGAATAGTCAAACCCTCTCTAGAATGGTCAAACCCTCTCTAGAATGGCCAAACCCTCTCTAGAATGGTCAAACCCTCTCTAGAATGGCCAAACCCTCTCTAGAATGGTCAACCCCTCTCTAGAATAGTCAAACCCTCCCTAGAATAGTCAAACCCTCTCTAGAATAGTCAAACCCTCTCTAGAATAGTCAAACCCTCTCTAGAATAGTCAAACCCTCTCTAGAATAGTCAAACCCTCTCTGTACATTGAACGTACCGCCACATTATCACAGACAAAACACATCTGCATTTTTTTTATAACTAATTCTGCTGACAACTTCTATACTTTGGAAGATAAACAGCTAATGTTGGTTACCTGTATATATATATAAAACAATAATCAATAAACAAAGCAATTTATCTGAAAAGTTCCTTTTTGTTTACAGAGATCAAATTGACTGTAGTTCTATATTTACATTGAGTATGTTTGGATTCAATAGTCTGGCATGGTTGGTTGAAAAGTTAACTTAGTCTGGAGAAAAGCACACGCCACATACACAAACACACAAACACACACACACACACACACACACACACACACACAGAGCCTGCTGTGAGGTCTCATACATAAAGAAGATCGACAGAAGGGTTGTTTTCTTATTTCAGTTTAATTGTTTGTGTTTTTGTTTGGCCATATCTTTCTTCCCCTCCCCTCTCCCCTCCCCTCCTCTCCTCACCTCCCTCACCCCCTCCTCTCCTCTCCTCCCCTCCTCTCCCCTCCTCCCCTCCTCCCCTCCTCACCCCTCCTCTTTCTCGCTGGTAAAAAGCTTCAGAAAGTGCTAGTGTGTGTACGGCATATACAAACACAAACAAATAAACACAGACACAGACACACACACTGGCTGACTGACTGACTTACTGACTGGCTGACTGACTGGCTGACTGACTTACTGACATTGACTGAATAGATGACTAGCTGACTGAATGACTGGCAGACTGGCTCGGTGACTGACTGGCTGACTAATTAGCTGACTGACTGAATGACTGGCAGAATGGCCGACTGGCAAGTGGCTGATTGATGGCCGACTAACTGTCTGACAGAATGACTGGCAGAATGGCCGACTGGCAAGTGGCTGATTGAATGGCCGACTAACTGTCTGACAGAATGACTGGCAGAATGGCCGACTGGCAAGTGGCTGATTGAATGGCCGACTAACTGTCTGACAGAATGACTGGCAGAATGGCCGACTGGCAAGTGGCTGATTGAATGGCCGACTAACTGTCTGACAGAATGACTGGCAGAATGGCCCGACTGGCAAGTGGCTGATTGAATGGCCGACTAACTGTCTGACAGAATGACTGGCAGAATGGCCGACTGGCAAGTGGCTGATTGAATGGCCGACTAACTGTCTGACAGAATGACTGGCAGAATGGCCGACTGGCAAGTGGCTGATTGAATGGCCGACTAACTGTCTGACAGAATGACTGGCAGAATGGCCGACTGGCAAGTGGCTGATTGAATGGCCGACTAACTGTCTGACAGAATGACTGGCAGAATGGCCGACTGGCAAGTGGCTGATTGAATGGCCGACTAACTGTCTGACAGAATGACTGGCAGAATGGCCGACTGGCAAGTGGCTGATTGAATGGCCGACTAACTGTCTGACAGAATGACTGGCAGAAATGGCCGACTGGCAGTGGCTGATTGAATGGCCGACTAACTGTCTGACAGAATGACTGGCAGAATGGCCGACTGGCAAGTGGCTGATTGAATGGCCGACTAACTGTCTGACAGAATGACTGGCAGAATGGCCGACTGGCAAGTGGCTGATTGAATGGCCGACTAACTGTCTGACAGAATGACTGGCAGAATGGCCGACTGGCAGTGGCTGATTGAATGGCCGACTAACTGTCTGACAGAATGACTGGCAGAATGGCCGACTGGCAAGTGGCTGATTGAATGGCCGACTAACTGTCTGACAGAATGACTGGCAGAATGGCCGACTGGCAAGTGGCTGATTGAATGGCCGACTAACTGTCTGACAGAATGACTGGCAGAATGGCCGACTGGCAAGTGGCTGATTGAATGGCCGACTAACTGGTCTGACGAATGACTGGCAGAATGGCCGACTGGCAAGTGGCTGATTGAATGGCCGACTAACTGTCTGACAGAATGACTGGCAGAATGGCCGACTGGCAAGTGGCTGATTGAATGGCCGACTAACTGTCTGACAGAATGACTGGCAGAATGGCCGACTGGCAAGTGGCTGATTGAATGGCCGACTAACTGTCTGACAGAATGACTGGCAGAATGGCCGACTGGCAAGTGGCTGATTGAATGGCCGACTAACTGTCTGACAGAATGACTGGCAGAATGGCCGACTGGCAAGTGGCTGATTGAATGGCCGACTAACTGTCTGACAGAATGACTGGCAGAATGGCCGACTGGCAAGTGGCTGATTGAATGGCCGACTAACTGTCTGACAGAATGACTGGCAGAATGGCCGACTGGCAAGTGGCTGATTGAATGGCCGACTAACTGTCTGACAGAATGACTGGCAGAATGGCCGACTGGCAAGTGGCTGATTGAATGGCCGACTAACTGTCTGACAGAATGACTGGCAGAATGGCCGACTGGCAAGTGGCTGATTGAATGGCCGACTAACTGTCTGACTGAATGACTGGCAGAATGGCCGACTGGCAAGTGGCTGATTGATGGCCGACTAACTGTCTGACAGAATGACTGGCAGAATGGCCGACTGGCAAGTGGCTGATTGAATGGCCGACTAACTGTCTGACTGAATGACTGGCAGAATGGCCGACTGGCAAGTGGCTGATTGAATGGCCGACTAACTGTCTGACAGAATGACTGGCAGAATGGCCGACTGGCAAGTGGCTGATTGAATGGCCGACTAACTGTCTGACAGAATGACTGGCAGAATGGCCGACTGGCAAGTGGCTGATTGAATGGCCGACTAACTGTCTGACAGAATGACTGGCAGAATGGCCGACTGGCAAGTGGCTGATTGAATGGCCGACTAACTGTCTGACAGAATGACTGGCAGAATGGCCGACTGGCAAGTGGCTGATTGAATGGCCGACTAACTGTCTGACAGAATGACTGGCAGAATGGCCGACTGGCAAGTGGCTGATTGAATGGCCGACTAACTGTCTGACAGAATGACTGGCAGAATGGCCGACTGGCAAGTGGCTGATTGAATGGCCGACTAACTGTCTGACAGAATGACTGGCAGAATGGCCGACTGGCAAGTGGCTGATTGAATGGCCGACTAACTGTCTGACAGAATGACTGGCAGAATGGCCGACTGGCATGTGGCTGATTGAATGGCCGACTAACTGTCTGACAGAATGACTGGCAGAATGGCCGACTGGCAAGTGGCTGATTGAATGGCCGACTAACTGTCTGACAGAATGACTGGCAGAATGGCCGACTGGCAAGTGGCTGATTGAATGGCCGACTAACTGTCTGACAGAATGACTGGCAGAATGGCCGACTGGCAAGTGGCTGATTGAATGGCCGACTAACTGTCTGACAGAATGACTGGCAGAATGGCCGACTGGCAAGTGGCTGATTGAATGGCCGACTAACTGTCTGACAGAATGACTGGCGAATGTTTTTTACATGTATTTGTGCATACTGAATGAATTGTTTACTTCCCCAACCCTCTCTCCTCTCCTCCCTCCTTCCATTCCCCCCACCTCCCTCTCTCCCTCTCTCCTCTCCTCCCTCCTTCCATTCCCCCCACCTCCCTCTCTCCCTCTCTCCTCTCCTCCCTCCTTCCATTCCCCCCACCTCCCTCTCTCCCTCTCTCCTCTCCTCCCTCCTTCCATTCCCCCCACCTCCCTCTCTCCCTCTCTCCTCTCCTCCCTCCTTCCATTCCCCCCACCTCCCTCTCTCCCTCTCTCCTCTCCTCCCTCCTTCCATTCCCCCACCTCCCTCTCTCCCTCTCTCCTCTCCTCCCTCCTTCCATTTCCCCCACCTCCCTCTCTCCTCTCTCCTCTCCTCCCTCCTTCCATTCCCCCCACCTCCCTCTCCTCCCTCTCTCCTCTCCTCCCTCCTTCCATTTCCCCCCACCTCCCTCTCTCCTCCCTCCTTCCCTTCTCTTCCCCACCTCCCTCTCTCCTCCCTCCTTCCATTCCCCCCACCTCCCTCTCTCCTCCCTCCTTCCATTCCCCCCACCTCCCTCT
>NC_034202.2:44564019-44591519 GCF_002021735.2 Oncorhynchus kisutch | reverse complement strand
CCCAGAGAGAGAGAGAGAGAGACAGAGTGGTTCCATGACAACTACCCCAGAGAGAGAGACAGAGTGGTTCCATGACAACTACCCCAGAGAGACAGAGTGGTTCCATGACAACTACCCCAGAGAGAGAGAGTGGTTCCATGACAACTACCCCAGAGAGAGAGAGTGGTTCCATGACAACTACCCCAGAGAGACAGAGTGGTTCCATGACAACTACCCCAGAGAGACAGAGTGGTTCCATGACAACTACCCCAGAGAGAGAGACAGAGTGGTTCCATGACAACTACCCCAGAGAGAGAGACAGAGTGGTTCCATGACAACTACCCCAGAGAGAGACAGAGTGGTTCCATGACAACTACCCCAGAGAGAGAGAGACAGAGTGGTTCCATGACAACTACCTCAGAGAGAGAGACAGAGTGGTTCCATGACAACTACCTCAGAGAGAGACAGAGTGGTTCCATGACAACTACCCAAGAGAGAGAGACAGAGTGGTTCCATGACAACTACCCCAGAGAGAGAGAGACAGAGTGGTTCCATGACAACTACCTCAGAGAGAGAGAGTGGTTCCATGACAACTACCCCAGAGAGAGAGACAGAGTGGTTCCATGACAACTACCCCAGAGAGAGACAGAGTGGTTCCATGACAACTACCCCAGAGAGAGAGAGACAGAGTGGTTCCATGACAACTACCTCAGAGAGAGAGACAGAGTGGTTCCATGACAACTACCTCAGAGAGAGACAGAGTGGTTCCATGACAACTACCCCAGAGAGAGAGACAGAGTGGTTCCATGACAACTACCCCAGAGAGAGAGAGACAGAGTGGTTCCATGACAACTACCCCAGAGAGAGAGACAGAGTGGTTCCATGACAACTACCCCAGAGAGAGACAGAGTGGTTCCATGACAACTACCCCAGAGAGAGAGACAGAGTGGTTCCATGACAACTACCCCAGAGAGAGAGACAGAGTGGTTCCATGACAACTACCCCAGAGAGAGAGACAGAGTGGTTCCATGACAACTACCCCAGAGAGAGACAGAGTGGTTCCATGACAACTACCCCAGAGAGAGACAGAGTGGTTCCATGACAACTACCTCAGAGAGAGAGACAGAGTGGTTCCATGACAACTACCCCAGAGAGAGAGACAGAGTGGTTCCATGACAACTACCTCAGAGAGAGAGACAGAGTGGTTCCATGACAACTACCCCAGAGAGAGACAGAGTGGTTCCATGACAACTACCCCAGAGAGAGAGACAGAGTGGTTCCATGACAACTACCCCAGAGAGAGAGAGAGACAGAGTGGTTCCATGACAACTACCCCAGAGAGAGAGACAGAGTGGTTCCATGACAACTACCCCAGAGAGAGAGAGAGACAGAGTGGTTCCATGACAACTACCCCAGAGAGAGACAGAGTGGTTCCATGACAACTACCCCAGAGAGAGAGACAGAGTGGTTCCATGACAACTACCCCAGAGAGAGAGAGAGACAGAGTGGTTCCATGACAACTACCCCAGAGAGAGAGACAGAGTGGTTCCATGACAACTACCCCAGAGAGAGAGACAGAGTGGTTCCATGACAACTACCCCAGAGAGAGACAGAGTGGTTCCATGACAACTTCCCCAGAGAGAGAGACAGAGTGGTTCCATGACAACTACCCCAGAGAGAGAGACAGAGTGGTTCCATGACATCTACCCCAGAGAGAGACAGAGTTGTTCCATGACAACTACCCCAGAGAGAGAGAGAGACAGAGTGGTTCCATGACAACTACCCCCAGAGAGAGAGACAGAGTGGTTCCATGACAACTACCCCAGAGAGAGAGACAGAGTGGTTCCATGACAACTACCCCAGAGAGAGAGACAGAGTGGTTCCATGACAACTACCCCAGAGAGAGAGACAGAGTGGTTCCATGACAACTACCCCAGAGACAGAGAGAGACAGTGGTTCCATGACAACTACCCCAGAGACAGAGAGAGTGCAGCTCATAACTCTAATACACATTCCTGGCATACGAACATGTACCCCCATTCCTTCCTGTATATCCACTTACCACTCTCCAGATTATTCCTCCTCCAGATTATTCCTCCTCCAGATTATTCCTTCTCCCCTGATGTGTACAGTGACCTGTTTAGCTGAGTCCTTACTGCAGGAAACTAAGCTGTTTGACATATGATCTGTATTCGGTTCAATACACTGGTTTATATCTGTATCTGTGTTCTCAGCAGCTAAGAAGGTCTAACACACACACACACACACACATACGCACACACACACACAGGTACCAAACAGAGTGCTGTGGAGGGAGAAAAGGGGGGAGGTTGATGGGGGTGTAAAGGGGTGTAAAACATACCCTCTCATCTCCTCCCGTTCTACCGCTGATAGCACTCGTCAGATGTAATAGCTCTTAGAAATAGAGAGCATACACTTTGACTTCCCATCTTCTCCTCTCCTTTTTTATTCTCCTTCTGTTTATTCTCCTCATCCCTCCCTTTTCTGTTACAGACAGACAGACAGACAGACAGACAGACAGACAGACAGACAGACAGACAGACAGACAGACAGACAGACAGACAGACAGACAGACAGACAGACAGACAGACAGACAGACAGACAGACAGACAGACAGACAGACAGACAGACAGACAGACAGACAGACAGACAGACAGACAGACAGACAGACAGACAGACAGACAGACAGACAGACAGACAGACAGACAGACAGACAGACAGACAGACAGACAGACAGACAGACAGACAGACAGACAGACAGACAGACAGACAGACAGACAGACAGACAGACAGACAGACAGACAGACAGACAGACAGACAGACAGACAGACAGACAGACAGACAGACAGACAGACAGACAGACAGACAGACAGACAGACAGACAGACAGACAGACAGACAGACAGACAGACAGACAGACAGACAGACAGACAGACAGACAGACAGACAGACAGACAGACAGACAGACAGACAGACAGACAGACAGACAGACAGACAGACAGACAGACAGACAGACAGACAGACAGACAGACAGACAGACAGACAGACAGACAGACAGACAGACAGACAGACAGACAGACAGACAGACAGACAGACAGACAGACAGACAGACAGACAGACAGACAGACAGACAGACAGACAGACAGACAGACAGACAGACAGACAGACAGACAGACAGACAGACAGACAGACAGACAGACAGACAGACAGACAGACAGACAGACAGACAGACAGACAGACAGACAGACAGACAGACAGACAGACAGACAGACAGACAGACAGACAGACAGACAGACAGACAGACAGACAGACAGACAGACAGACAGACAGACAGACAGATAGATAGATAGATAGATAGATAGATAGATAGATAGATAGATAGATAGATAGATAGATAGATACCAGATGCAGTACATTCGCAAAGTATTCCGACCTCTTGACTTCTTCCCCATTTTGTTACGTTACAGCCTTAGAATAAAATGGATTAAATCGTTTATTTTCCTCATACATTTTCACACAATACCCCATAATGACAAAGCAAAAGCAAGAAATGTTTGCAAATGTGTTAATAGCAACAACAACAAAAATAATATAACATACTTATAACTGTAACGGCGTTCTTCGTTTGTAGAAAGAGAGTCGGACCGAAATGCAGCGTGGTGGTTAATCATGATCTTTAATAAAGAAAACAGCGATACATGAAATAACTAAATAAATACGAAAACAACAAACGGAACGTGAAACCTAATACAGCCTATCTGGTGAGACAAAGCGAAACTCAAGCTACCTAAATACGGTTCCCAATCAGAGGCAACGAGAAGCACCTGACAGCTGATTGAGAACCGCCTCAGGCAGCCAAGCCTATACAACACCCCTAATCAGCCGCGATCCCAAATACTACAAACCCCAATACGAAATACAACACGTAAACCCCTGTCACACCCTGGCCTGACCAAATATATAACGAAAACACAAAACACTAAGACCAAGGCGTGACACATACATACTTATAACATACTTAAGTACTTTGTTGAAGTACCTTTGGCAGTGATTACAGCTTCGAGTCTTCTTGGGTAACTTGGCACGCCTGTATTTGGGGAGTTTCTCCCATTCTTTCTCTGCAGATCCTCTCAAGCTCTGGCAGGTTTGGATGGGGAGCTTCTGGATGGGGAGCTTCTCAAGCTCTGTCAGGTTTGGATGGTTGTCCTTCTGGAAGGTTCTCCCATCTCCACAGAGGAACTCTGGAGCTCTGTCAGAGTGACCATTGGGTTCTTGGTCACCTCCCTGACCAAGGCCCTTCTCCCCCCATTGCTCAGTTTTTCCGGGCTGCCAGCTCTAGGAAGAGCCTTGGTGGTTCCAAACATCTTCCATTTAAGAATGGAGGCCACTGTGTTCTTGGGGACCTTCAATGCTGCAGACATGTTTTGGTACCCTTCCCCAGATCTGTGCCTCGACACAATCCTGTCTCGGAGCTCTACAGACAATTCCTTCGACCTCATGGATTGGTTTTTGCTCTGACATGCACTGTCAGCTGTGGGACCTCATATAGACAGGTGTGTGCCTTTCCAAATCATGTCCCAATCAATTGAATTTAGCACAGGTGGACTCCAATCAAGTTGTAGAAACATCTCAAGTATGATCCATGGAAACAGGATGCACCTGAGCTCAATTTAGAGTCTCATAGCAAAGGGTCTGAATACTTATGTAAATAAGGTATTTCTGTTTTTTATTTTTAATACATTTGCAAACATGAAAAAAATAAAAAATGTTATCACTTAGTCATTATGGCCTTCGTGTCTTGCTACGCCGAGACAGAGCTTCCAGGTTCCACAGTACGGTCATCGTGTGGCAATCCCCACATGTTTCTCGCCAACGTCAACACAGAATAGATCCTGTTTCTCCAGGCAGCCGTTACACGGTCTTCCCAACATGTTTCTCACCAACGTCAACACAGAACAGATCCTGTTTCTCCAGGCAGCCGTTACACGGTCTTCCCCACACGTGCTTTGCCCACCCCAGGACGGGACTGAACCTCCTGCACATACCTGTCTTCTCTCTAGCAGTTGGCTCCCACGCAGTGTCTCCCACGCAGTGGGACCTAGCTAGCCAGTAACTAACTAACACCAGACAGCTGAATACCTAGCTAGCCAGTAACTAACTAACACCAGACAGCTGAAGACCTAGCTAGCCAGTAACTAACTAACACCAGACAGCTGAATACCTAGCTAGCCAGTAACTAACTAACACCAGACAGCTGAAGACCTAGCTAGCCAGTAACTAGCTAACACCAGACAGCTGAAGACCTAGCTAGCCAGTAACTAGCTAACACCAGACAGCTGAAGACCTAGCTAGCCAGTAACTAACTAACACCAGACAGATGAAGACCTAGCTAGCCAGTAACTAACTAACACCAGACAGATGAAGACCTAACTAACTAACACCAGACAGCTGAATACCTAGCTAGCCAGTACTAACTAACACCAGACAGCTGAAGACCTGCTAGCCAGTAACTAACTAACACCAGACAGATGAAGACCTGGCTAGCCAGTAACTAGCTAACACCAGACAGATGAAGACCTGGCTAGCCAGTAACTAGCTAACACCAGACAGATGAAGACCTGGCTAGCTAACACCAGACAGATGAAGACCTGGCTAGCCAGTAACTAGCTAACACCAGACAGATGAAGACCTGGCTAGCCAGTAACTAGCTAACACCAGACAGATGAAGACCTGGCTAGCTAACACCAGACAGATGAAGACCTGCTAGCTAACACCAGACAGATGAAGACCTGGCTAGCTAACACCAGACAGATGAAGACCTGGCTAGCTAACACCAGACAGATGAAGACCTGGCTAGCTAACACCAGACAGATGAAAACCTGGCTAGCTAACACCAGACAGATGAAGAACCTGGCTAGCTACCACCAGACAGATGAAGACATAGCTAGCTAACACCAGACAGGATGAAGACCTGGCTAGCTAACACCAGACAGATGAAGACCTGGCTAGCTAACACCAGACAGATGAAGACCTGGCTAGCTAACACCAGACAGATGAAGACCTGGCTAGCTAACACCAGACAGATGAAGACATAGCTAGCTAACACCAGACAGATGAAGACCTGGCTAGCTAACACCAGACAGATGAAGACCTGGCTAGCTAACACCAGACAGATGAAGACCTGGCTAGCTAACACCAGACAGATGAAGACATAGCTAGCTAACACCAGACAGATGAAGACCTGGCTAGCTAACACCAGACAGATGAAGACATAGCTAGCTAACACCAGACAGATGAAGACCTGGCTAGCTAACACCAGACAGATGAAGACCTGGCTAGCTAACACCAGACAGATGAAGACCTGGCTAGCTAACACCAGACAGATGAAGACCTGGCTAGCTAACACCAGACAGATGAAGACATAGCTAGCTAACACCAGACAGATGAAGACCTGGCTAGCTAACACCAGACAGATGAAGACATAGCTAGCTAACACCAGACAGATGAAGACATAGCTAGCTAACACCAGACAGATGAAGACCTGGCTAGCTAACACCAGACAGATGAAGACCTGGCTAGCTAACACCAGACAGATGAAGACATAGCTAGCTAACACCAGACAGATGAAGACATAGCTAGCTAACACCAGACAGATGAAGACCTGGCTAGCTAACACCAGACAGATGAAGACATAGCTAGCTAACACCAGACAGATGAAGACCTGGCTAGCTAACACCAAACAGATGAAGACATAGCTAGCTAACACCAGACAGATGAAGACCTGGCTAGCTAACACCAGACAGATGAAGACATAGCTAGCTAACACCAGACAGATGAAGACCTGGCTAGTTAACACCAGACAGATGAAGACCTGGCTAGCTAACACCAGACAGATGAAGACATAGCTAGCTAACACCAGACAGATGAAGACCTGGCTAGCTAACACCAGACAGATGAAGACCTGGCTAGCTAACACCAGACAGATGAAGACCTGGCTAGCTAACACCAAACAGATGAAGACCTGACTAGCTAACACCAGACAGATGAAGACATAGCTAGCTAACACCAGACAGATGAAGACCTGGCTAGCTAACACCAGACAGATGAAGACCTGGCTAGCTAACACCAGACAGATGAAGACCTGGCTAGCTAACACCAGACAGATGAAGACCTGGCTAGCTAACACCAGACAGATGAAGACCTGGCTAGCTAACACCAGACAGATGAAGACCTGGCTAGCTAACACCAGACAGATGAAGACCTGGCTAGCTAACACCAGACAGATGAAGACCTGGCTAGCTAACACCAGACAGATGAAGACCTGGCTAGCTAACACCAGACAGATGAAGACCTGGCTAGCTAACACCAGGACAGATGAAGACCTGGCTAGCTAACACCAGACAGATGAAGACCTGGCTAGCTAACACCAGACAGATGAAGACCTGGCTAGCTAACACCAGACAGATGAAGACCTGACTAGCTAACACCAGACAGATGAAGACATAGCTAGCTAACACCAGACAGATGAAGACCTGGCTAGCTAACACCAGACAGATGAAGACCTGGCTAGCTAACACCAGACAGATGAAGACCTGGCTAGCTAACACCAGACAGATGAAGACCTGGCTAGCTAACACAAGACAGATGAAGACCTGGCTAGCTAACACCAGACAGATGAAGACCTGGCTAGCTAACACCAGACAGATGAAGACCTGGCTAGCTAACACCAGACAGATGAAGACCTGGCTAGCCAGTAACAAGCTAACACCAGACAGATGAAGACCTGGCTAGCTAACACCAGACAGATGAAGACCTGGCTAGCTAACACCAGACAGATGAAGACCTGGCTAGCTAACACCAGACAGATGAAGACCTGGCTAGCTAACACCAGACAGATGAAGACCTGGCTAGCTAACACCAGACAGATGAAGACATAGCTAGCTAACACCAGACAGATGAAGACCTGGCTAGCCAGTAACTAGCTAACACCAGACAGATGAAGACCTGGCTAGCTAACACCAGACAGATGAAGACCTGACTAGCTAACACCAGACAGATGAAGACCTGGCTAGCTAACACCAGACAGATGAAGACCTGGCTAGCGGTAGTTATTTCAATTAAGCAAGAAAATATGTTTTACCAGCCTTTTCTTTTTGACTACATTGTAGTGTTAAACACCCATGACTACATTCTTCCCTTTCAGGCCTCTTTGTCTTTCACCAAGTGAGTTCCTTAGCAAAATGTTATAATGACAATGGAACTCTATCAATGGCCTAGTCTTACTCTAATATATCAGTCTTGTCACATTATGCTAGTTTGCAAAGAGATGTTGTGTAATGTCCTGTTGGAATCCAGCCAGAATCAGAATATCCAACTGTTGGGTTGCTTCTTCACCTGCATTCAGAATAACTATCAGGATTAGGTGAATTCATTAACAACATCACCCAGCATAAAACACTTCCCAAACCATCTAAATCAGTACAACCATTTCTGTTTTGGGTGCAATAAATCTAACTGATTGGATTAGTTTAGAATAATTTATGATATTTATCTTTGTGTAGCATAAGATTAATCAAGCAATCATTCAATCATTGTACATGCAAAAACATAGATATTAGAGAAGTCAACCTGCAGTAGAGCATGCTGGGAATTATGATAATAGTGGGGGTGGTTTTGATGGGACTGGTTTACTCTCCACAGTCTTGAACAAAAAGTCTGGTTATTTTACACCAGTGACTGTTATTTTCACTCTTACAGAGTGAATTTAAATCCTGAATCAACAGTAGAAATGTTACCCTGAAAAATCCACACAATTTGCTGTGCACACACACTCACACACACACACACACTCACACACACACACACACACACACACACACACACACACACACTCACACACACACACACCAGTGGCAATCAGTGCCGTTTAAGATGAGGAAGGACAACAACAAAAAATCTGTTCATGAGCGTGACCTTATTCCTATTACAGCATATTGGATGACTATCATTCATATTTCATTCACCCAGTTCAATGTAACAGTGATAGGTTTAGGCTACTACACCATACAACATTTTTCAGGTCTAGAGAAATTTGAGTAATCAAGGTGACTGACAGTGACACATTCAATACTGCTTTGCACGCTCTTGCCAGCATCTAGCTGGGGTGTAATCATAAGTCCAACAGTTGCAAACGAGAGTTTCTGTTGGACAAATACAGGTATATTTATCCCCGTCTTGTTACTTTTGTTTCCATTTAATAAGAAACGTTTTTTTTTTCAACAGAACCTGCGGAATAAATACTCCCTCACAAACACAGTTCACTTTCATAGCAGCCACGTTGTATAATTCCTTCTTGCATCTAGGCGCTCTCCTCCTCTCACCTTGTCCCTTCGCTTGTGGACTTCAATGCACAACACATCAGCTGTGTGTGACCAGGTGAAAAACAAGTTTCCAAGTCAAACCATATCGTAACCGCTACACACAGCCAACATCGTTGTCCCCATATTAGCTAAAGTAACATCATAGTCGACATAGCTAATAGAACTAACGCGTTAGTACACCCGCTAAAATCATGCAGTACAGTGTACAGTCAGTAAGCTGTTTAGCAGTGACACTGGTGGCAATAAATAAATTAGTAAAACCAAAGCTTACCTTGACTTGGAAGAGTTCCAGTGTTGTGTTGGATAGTCATAGCTAGCTAGCTAACATAGCATGCCCCTGTTTGGGGCAGGGTGTTTGAGTGGGCTAAACTTTCTAGCTGCATTTGCTAGCTAAGTAAGTGAAACAAAGTGAGACATATCTCTATCTCTCTCTTGCTTCTCCTTCATTTTGGAAGAAATTAATTTCTTCAAAAATGTTCAACTTTGAGTCACCACATTTTATTCGCTGCAGTGCTAGCTAGCTGTAGTTTATGCTTTTAGTACTAGATTCATTCTCTGATCCTTTCATTGGACATCCTCCAGAAGTTGTCATAATTACAGTGTAACTCTATGGAAGGGGGTGACAACCATGAACCTCCTAGGTTTTGTAATGAAGTCAATGTACCCAGAGGAGGATGGAAGCTAGCTGTCCTCCGGCTACACCATGGTGCTACCCTACAGAGTGCTGTTGAGGCTACTGTAGACCTTCATTGCAAAACAATGTGTTTTAATCAATTATTTGGTGACGTGAATATATTTAGTATAGTTTTATCTAAAAAAAAGGATAACTATCTAAATGTTGCACAATTTAAAATGTTTTTTTTAATTCACTGACACACACACACACACACACACACACACACACACACACACACACACACACCACACACACACACACACACACACACACATACACACACACACATACATACACACACACACACACACACACCAACTCAAATTAAATAATGTTTTCAACGTTTACTTTGTTATCTTATTGTTTATTTATAATTTTATAAATAACCTTGTGATGTTTTAGTCACGAAGCTGCCGTCTCTCTTGGAAGTTGTACCGTTCTGTGTCTATAGAAAAGGGAAATAAATATAAAACAGTAATAAGTCTCGCTGAAGTTGAATTAATTTGTATTATTTTCGGCGCTGAATGGATGTGAAAACCCTGAGCAGGAATTAGACCATGGGAAAGTTAATTAAAAAAGTTGGAACAAAACTGTGTGAACCAATCAGGAAGGAGGGGAGATGAATGCAGAAATAGTGTATATTGTTGACCAGAGGAGCTGGAAAAAAGCTGTTTAATATGCAGTGTGTTTGATCTTTACATAAATATTATTGTGAGAAATAAAACAAGGTGTAGATTTAGATAGAGAAGGAGAGTGAGAGTGAGAGAGAGAGAAACAGAGAAACAGAGAAATTAACCAAATATTTACCATGCCAATAAAGCCCAATTGAATTTATTTTTATTTTATTTTATTGAGACAGTGACAGAGAGAGAGGATTATGAAGGAGTTCATGTCTGTTAAAGGTTTCACTTTCTGTGATTTAATTATATTCATAATACAGTTTAGACATCCCATACCCTTCTCTTTCCCTCCCTCCCTCCCTCCCTCCCTCCCTCCCTCCCTCCCTCCCTCCCTCCCTCCCTCCCTCCCTCCCTCCCTCCCTCCCTCCCTCCCTCCCTCCCTCCCTCCCTCCCTCCCTCCCTCCCTCCCTCCCTCCCTCCCTCCCTCCCTCCATCCCTCCCTCGCTCCCTCCATCCCTCCCTCGTTCCCTCCCTCGTTCCCTCCCTCGTTCCCTCCCTCCCTCGTTCCCTCCCTCCCGCCCTCACTCCCTCACTCCCTCCCTCGTTCCCTCCCTCCCTCGCTCCCTCCATCCCTCCCTCGTTCCCTCCATCCCTCCCTCGTTCCCTCCATCCCTCCCTCCCTTCCTCCCGCCCTCACTCCCTCACTCCCTCCCTCGTTCCCTCCATCCCTCCCTCGCTCCCTCCATCCCTCCCTCGTTCCTCCCCTCCCTTGTTCCCTCCCTCCCTCCCTCGTTCCCCATCTCTCCCACTAATGACCATGGCGATAAATGTAATCTGTGATGATTCATTTCCATTTTCCTCTAATGTTTCTGATCCAACATGAAAATCCTCAACCAGTTCGCCCTGCAGGAAGACAGACGATATGGCATGACACACACACACACACACACACGCGCGCAGTTAGCCCAGCAGGGAGATGGACAACATGGTATGACTCATCATCTTCCTCAAATAAAGAAAGGAAGGAAGGAAGGAAGGAAGGATGAAATGACATCCTCCTTAGCCTGTGTGATACAGACTGACAGGACAGACAGATGGACAGGGATTAGTTCAAACACGGGACAACGTGGTGGAACGAAAACCTCTGTGGAATCACGACAACATTCAAAAAGTACCAAAACATGATGTTCCCTGTCTCTTCTTTGCCCTCCTCCATTCCCTCTCTCGGTCTGTAAATACTGCTCCTTCTCCTTCCTTCCTCCTTCTCTCTCACTCTCCTGTTCCTCCTTCTTTCCTTCTCCTCTTCCCCCTCTCCCTCTCTTTCCTCTTCTCTCTCCCTCTCTTTCCTCTTCTCTCTCACTCTCTTTCCTCTTCCCCCTCCCTTTCCTCTTCTCTCTCCTTCTCATTCCTCTTCCCCCCCTCTTTCCTCTTCTCTCTCCCTCTCTTTCCTCTTCTCTCTCCCTCTCTTTCCTCTTCCCCCTCTCCCTCTCTTTCCTCTTCTCCCTCTCTCTCTCTCTTTCCTCTTCTCTCTCCCTCTCTTTCCTCTTCTCTCTCACTCTCTTTCCTCTTCCCCCTCTCTTTCCTCTTCTCTCTCCCTCTCTTTCCTCTTCCCCTCTCTTTCCTCTTCTCTCTCCTTCTCTTTCCTCTTCTCTCTCCCTCTCTTTCCTCTTCCCCCTCTCCCCCTCTTTCCTCTTCTCCCTCTCTCTCTCTTTCCTCTTCTCTCTCCCTCTCTTTCATCTTCCCCCACTCTTTCCTCTTCCCCCTCTCCCTCTCATTCCTCTTCTCCCTCTCCCTCTCTTTCCTCTTCTCTCTCCCTCTCTTTCCTCTTCCCCCTCTCTTTCCTCTTCTCCCTCTCCCTCTCTTTCCTCTCTCTCTCCCTCTCTTTCCTCTTCCCCCTCTCTTTCCTCTTCTCTCTCCCTCTCTTTCCTCTTCCCCCTCTCTTTCCTCTTGTCATACTGGTGTAATAACAAGAGTAACCAAAGCACTTAATGATGTTGCTGCCGTAAAACGGACAACTTCATTATCGGCAGAGAGAGAATGAGAGGGTGAGAGATGGAGAGGGGGTGGGAGAGAGTGAGAGAGAGGGAGAGAGTGAGAGAGAGAGAGAGAGACTACGAGGGTGAGAGATAGAGTGGGGGGTGGGAGAGAGAGAGAGAGGGTGAGAGATGGAGAGGGGGGTGGGAGAGAATGAGAGGGTGAGAGATGGACAGGGAGAGAGTGAGAGGGAGAATGAGAGGGTGAGAGATGGAGAGGGGGTGAGAGAGAGAGAATGAGAGGGTGAGAGATGGAGAGGGGTGGGAGAGAGTGAGAGAGACTAGGAGGGTGAGAGATGGAGAGAGTGGGAGAGAGTGAGAGGGTGAGAGATGGAGAGGGGGTGGGAGAGAGAGAGCGAGAGAGAGAGAGAGAGAGAGAGAGAGAGAGATAGAGAGAGAGGGTGAGAGATGGAGAGGGGGGTGGGAGAGGGAGAATGAGAGGGTGAAAGATGGAGATGGGGTGAGAGAGAGAAAATGAGAGGGTGAGAGATGGAGAGAGGGTGGGAGAGAGTGAGAGAGACTAAGAGGGTGAGAGATGGAGAGAGGTGGGAGAGGGTGAGAGAGACTAAGAGGGTGAGAGATGGAGAGGGGGGTGGGAGAGAGTGAGAGAGCGAATGAGAGGGTGAGAGATGGAGAGGGGGTGGGAGAGAGTGAGAGATAGAGCCTAAGTGGGTGAGAGATGGAGAGGGGGTGGGAGAGAGTGAGAGAGACTAAGAGGGTGAGAGATGTAGAGGGGGTGGGAGAGAGTGAGAGATGGAGAGGGGGGTGGAAGAGAATGAGAGCGACGGAGTGACAGAGAGGGAGAGAGAGGGAGAAGGTCTTGTCGAGAGTCGTTAACCGTTCTTTCCTTAGCGCCCCTCTTAACTCTCCTCTATTGCCACAATCATTCCTGGAAAAAGGCATTTTTGATGGTTCCTCATCGACATTCACCCCTTCTTTTTTATTTCTCCTCTCCTCCTCTCCCCTCCTCCCCTCCCCTCCTCTCCTCTCCTCCTCTCCCATCCTCCCCTCCCCCCTCCTCTCCTCCTCTCCTCTCCTCCCCTCCCCACCTCCCCTCCCCCCTCCTCTCCTCCCCTCCTCTCCTCCTCTCCTCCTCTCCCCCTCCTCTCTTCTCCTCCCCACCTCCCCCCTCCTCTCCTCTCCTCCTCTCCTCCTCTCCCCACCTCCCCCCTCCTCTCCTCCTCTCCTCTCCCCTCCTCCCCTTCTCTCCTCTCCTCCCCACCTCCCCTCTCCTCTCCTCCTCCTCCTCTCCTCTCCTCCTCTCCTCCTCCCCCCTCCTCTCCTCCTCTCCTCTCCTCCTCTCCTCTCCTCCTCTCCTCTCCTCCCCACCTCTCCTCTCCTCCTCCCTCCTCCTCCTCCCCTCCTCTCCTCTCCTCCCCACCTCCCCCTCCTATCCTCTCCTCCTCCCCCCCTCCTATCCTCCTCTCCCCTCCTCTCCTCCTCCCCCCTCCTCTCCTCTCCTCCTCTCCTCTCCTCCTCTCCCCTCCTCCCCACCTCCCTCTCCTCCTCTCCCCACCTCCCCTCTCCTCCTCCCCCTCTCCTCCCCTCCTCTCCTCTCCTCTCCTCTCCTCTCCTCTCCTCTCCTCTCCTCTCCTCTCCTCTCCTCTCCTCTCCTCTCCTCCCCTCCTCTCCTCCTCCCCCCTCCTCTCCTCCTCCTCTCCTCCCCTCCTCTCCTCCTCTCCCCTCCTCTCCTCCTCTCCTCTCCTCTCCTCCCCACCTCCCCCCTCCCCTCCTCCTCTCCTCTCCTCCCCACCTCCCCCCTCCTCTCCTCTCCCCTCCTCTCCTCCTCTCCTCTCCTCCTCTCCCCTCCTCCCCTCCTCTCCTCTCCTCCCCACCTCACACCGTGCACTTAGCCTGCAAATAGTGATTCAGGGTGTTTCTGAAATGTCACCACGTCTGCATCCCAAATAGAACCAAATTCCCTATTTTGTGCACTACTTTTGACCAGACATTCATAGGGCCCTAGTGCACTATATAGGGCATCGGGTGCCATTTGGTACATCTGCCCAGACAGCAGCGGTAGGCCAATTAAAAGCCTGTAGTACCTCGTCTCTAAAAATGAGTAGCGAGAACATGAACATAAAAGCCAAGGTGATACTGTCACCACATCAACTGTCACACCGTATTTCATCAATCGCTTTAATGGGATGAAAGAAAGTGAGAAACATTTAGCCTTGGTTGGTTATTGGAAACATTGGTAAAATACATTTAGCCTTGGTTGTTATTGGAAACATTATTAAAATACATTTAGCCTTGGTTGTTATTGGAAACACTGGTAAAATGCATTTAGCCTTGGTTGGTTATTGGAAACATTGGTAAAAATACATTTAGCCTTGGTTGGTTATTGGAAACATTGTTCAAATACATTTAGCATTGGTTGTTATTGGAAACATTGGTAAAATGCATTTAGCCTTGGTTGGTTATTGGAAACATTGTTCAAATACATTTAGCCTTGGTTGGTTATTGGAAACATTGTTCAAATACATTTAGCCTTGGTTGGGTATTGGAAACATTGGTAAACTACATTTAGCCTTGGTTGGTTATTGGAAACATTGGTAAAATAGATTTAGCCTTGGTTGGTTATTGGAAACATTGGTAAAATAGATTTAGCCTTGGTTGGTTATTGGAAACATTGGTAAAATAGATTTAGCCTTGGTTGGTTATTGGAAACATTGGTAAAGGACATTTAGCCTTGGTTGGTTATTGGAAACATTGGTAAAGGACATTTAGCTGTATATGATCCACCATTTTAAGGGGGCAAGAGTTAATGGTAGAGCTGGACATTGAAGGGCAAATTGGTCGTTTGTAGAGTAAAGCTGGTAATGTGTTTTAATGGGCTTTATCCATTATCTCAGGTTGGTGAGGTGTTTTGAAACAAACGGTAATGCTCCATAGTGTTAATGGTGATAATGATAATGATGGAAGGTAAAGTGGTGTCTTTGTGTTAGGTTAGATTTCTATAGGCTAGGGGAAAAGAAGAGGTGTAGCATAGTCTGATAAGGATCCTGTCCCAGGCCTGGTCGCACTCTGATGACCTCAGAGTCATTACGGGACGATAACACTGACAGAACAGCATTATGTTATGCTCCGCGTCAGGTCACAGTCTGCTGCCGTGACTTACAGGACATGATTTCTGTTCATGATTTAAATTACCTGAATACATTTTCCTTGGCTGTTATCTCGTTAGCATACAGTGGCACTGACGTTTCTTATCTTTCCCCTTAGCTTTTATCTACATACATTTCTCTATTCCCTGGTCATTATCTCGTTTAGCATAGCACTAATGTGTATTTTTCTTAGCTTTCTTTATTTATCTCCATAGACTTTACCTCAGCTATGCTTCCAGCAGCCATCGTATCAAGTCTATGTGTTTTACAACAGTCCACTGGAGCAAAGATGGGTAGATTATCTTGGAGAAATGGAGCAAAGATGGGTAGATCATCTTGGAGAAATGGAGCAGAGATGGGTAGATTATCTTGGAGAAATGGAGCAAAGATGGGTAGATTATCTTGGAGAAATGGAGCAGAGATGAGTAGATCAAGTCAAAGCCTTGGTTTCTCTGAAGGAACTGCCTCGCCTACTTCACCAACTACTTCTCAGACAGAGTTCATCAGTGTGTCAAATCAGAGGGCCTGTTGTCCGGAACCTCTGCCAGTCTCTATGGGGGGTGCCATAGGGTTCAATTTCTCAGTCTGACTCTTTTCTCTGTATACCACAATGATGTCACTCTTGATTCTCTGATCCACCTCTACGCAGACGACACCATTCTGTATACTTCTATAGCTATTCTGTAGCCCTTCTTTGGACACTGTGTTAACAACCCTCCAGACGAGCTTCAATGCCATTACAACTCTCCTTCCGTGTCCTCCAACTGCTCTTAAATGCTAGTAAAACTAAATGCATGCTCTTCAATCGATCGCTGCCCACACCTGCCCGCCCTCCCGTCCGTCCAGCATCACTACTCTGGACGGTTTTGACTTATGTGGACAACTACAAATACCTAGGTGTCTGGTTAGACTGTAAACTCTCCTTCCAGACTCACATTAAGCATCTCCAATCCAAAATTAAATCTAGAATCGGCTTCCTATTTCGCAACAACTCATCCTTCACTCATGCTGCCAAACATACCCTTGTAAAACTGAATGTCCTACCGATCCTTGACTTCGGCGATGTCATTTACGAAATAGCCTCCAACACTCTACTCAGTAAATTGGATGCAGTCTATCACTCTGCCATCCGTTATGTCACCAAAGCCCCATACACTACCCACCACTGCGACCTGTACGCTCTCATTGGCTGGCCCTCGCTTCATACTCATCGCCAAACTCACTGGCTCCAGGTCATCTATAAGTCTTTGCTAGATAAAGCCCTGCATTATCTCAGCTCACTGGTCACCATAGCAGCACCCACCCGTAGCACACGCTCCAGCAGGTATATTTCACTGGTCACCCCCAAAACCAATTCCTACTTTGGCCGCCTTTCCTTCCAGTTCTCTGCTGCCAATGACTGAAACAAATTACAAAAATCCCTCACTAACTTTAAGCATCAGCTGTCAGAGCAGCTCACAGATCACTGCACCTGTACATAGCCCATCTGTAAATAGCCCATCCAACTACCTCATCCCCATACTGTTATTTATGTTGTAATTGTAATTATTTCGCCACTATGGCCTATTTATTGCCTTACCTCCCTTATCTTACCTCATTTGCACACATATATAGATTTTCTATTGTGTTATTGAGTGTATGTTTGTTTATTCCATGTGTATTTCTGTCTTGTTGTTTGTGTCGCACAGGTTGGCCAGGTTGCAATTGTAAATGAGAACTTGCCTACCTGGTTACCTGGTTAAATAAAGGTAAAATAAATAAAAAGTCTTCATCCTTTATCTTCGCTCAACTAAACTAAACAGCTGCAGCTAAATTCAAAGATGATATGCTAATATTATGCTCCTATGAGGAGTTTCCAACAAAAGAGAAAGGAAGGGCCATAGATGGAATGTAACACTGAAATCTTAGCATGGCATCCATTTTGTTTTGGTTTTCAGCCAATTAATGATTCAGAAACTATTCAACTTCCTGGTGATGTGTGTTCCTCTCAAACCTGATTGGCAGGTGGCCTATGACACGGTTGTGCTAATTTAATATTTAAATGGCAGATAGCAGGATGAAGGGGAATGAACTCTGGCTCTACTGTCAAGGATAATATAAGGGTTGTACGTCAATACATTTACGTCCCAAATGGCACCCTATTCCCTATGTAGTGCACTACTTTAGACCAGAGTCCTATGGCACCCTATTCCCTATATAGTGCACTACTTTAGACCAGAGCCCTATGGCACCCTATTCCCTATATAGTGCACTACTTTAGACCAGAGCCCTATTCCCTATATAGTGCACTACTTTAGACCAGAGCCCTATGGCACCCTATTCCCTATATAGTGCACTACTTTAGACCAGAGTCCTATGGCACCCTATCCCCTATGGGAGTTGTTGGTTTCCCTTTGGTTCGGGGAATGAAGCCATACGTTTCCTGACTGGTAAAATGTAACATTCTGAGAACGGAAGTGAAACATTTTGCCTGTTCTGGGAACGTTTATTTGTAGGTTGCAGGTCGGTTCTGAGATCGTTTATTTGTAGGTTGCAGGTCGGTTCTGAGATCATTTATTTGTAGGTTGCAGGGCGGTTCTGAGATCGTTTATTTGTAGGTTGCAGGTCGGTTCTGAGATCGTTTAATTGTAGGTTGCAGGTCGGTTCTGAGATCGTTTATTTGTAGGTTGCAGGTCGGTTCTGAGAACGTTTTACTCTGGGTCCTTGAAAGTTTTCCTGGGAGGTTTTATTAACGCTCGAAGAATGGAAATTGTAGGTAACAATTAACATTTGAACCCCCTAAGGTCGGCATAATGCAAGAATCCCCATAAAAATGTGTCAGTTGAAGCTAGAGAGATATCTGTTGTTTTACATTGGATGTGTCTCGATCCACCGCATCCACCTGTGTCGCACTTCCTCATCTGGGGTGAAAGGTGACAGAGCTGGAGCGGTGTTTGTCAGACCATGTGACAATCCCGAAATTCGTTCTTCACACATAATAATCCGTAGCATCCGAACGGTTTGGCCTAGAAAACTATTATGACCCCCCCCCCCCCCCCCCCCCCCCCCTCTATGTAAATATGAGACTCGCACGAGGGTGTTCTCCGTTTTGCTCTGCGACAAGTGTCAGGAGACTCGTCTGAAGTCTGAGCGTCTGAAACGTTTGGGCTACACACTAAAACCCCTCTGTGCAAAGGTGAGACTCTCGCGAACGTGTCGGTTGTTTTCCTCTAGGACACCCACAGGCCTCACAAGACTCGTCTGAACGTCCCCCTGTAACAGTTGAAAAAAATGAATGGATGTATATATATATATATATGGAGATTTAATGCCAAATTTATGGGGTTCAATACATGTAAAAATATATAAATATATATAGTTATTTTGGTATTTTGGGGGACTCTGTTCCATGCATGAATCTGTTATTCAATGTGTTTCTAATAGCAGTAAGGACTATCTGTTATTCAATGTGTTTCTATGGGCTAATAGCAGTAAGGACTATCTGTTATTCAATGTGTTTCTAATAGCAGTAAGGACTATCTGTTATTCAATGTGTTTCTAATAGCAGTAAGGACTATCTGTTATTCAATGTGTTTCTAATAGCAGTAAGGACTATCTGTTATTCAATGTGTTTCTATGGGCTAATAGCAGTAAGGACTATCTGTTATTCAATGTGTTTCTAATAGCAGTAAGGACTATCTGTTATTCAATGTGTTTCTAATAGCAGTAAGGACTATCTGTTATTCAATGTGTTTCTAATAGCAGTAAGGACTATCTGTTATTCAATGTGTTTCTATGGGCTAATAGCAGTAAGGACTATCTGTTATTCAATGTGTTTCTATTGGCTAATAGCAGTAAGGACTATCTGTTATTCAATGTGTTTCTATTGGCTAATAGCAGTAAGGACTATCTGTTATTCAATGTGTTTCTAATAGCAGTAAGGACTATCTGTTATTCAATGTGTTTCTATGGGCTAATAGCAGTAAGGACAATCTGTTATTCAATGTGTTTCTATTGGCTAATAGCAGTAAGGACTATCTGTTATTCAATGTGTTTCTAATAGCAGTAAGGACTATCTGTTATTCAATGTGTTTCTATGGGCTAATAGCAGTAAGGACAATCTGTTATTCAATGTGTTTCTATTGGCTAATAGCAGTAAGGACTATCTGTTATTCAATGTGTTTCTAATAGCAGTAAGGACTATCTGTTATTCAATGTGTTTCTAATAGCAGTAAGGACTATTTGTTATTCAATGTGTTTCTATTGGCTAATAGCAGTAAGGACTATCTGTTATTCAATGTGTTTCTATTGGCTAATAGCAATAAGGACTATTTGTTATTCAATGTGTTTCTATTGGCTAATAGCAGTAAGGACTATCTGTTATTCAATGTGTTTCTATTGGCTAATAGCAGTAAGGTCAATCTGTTATTCAATGTGTTTCTATGGGCTAATAGCAGTAAGGACTATCTGTTATTCAATGTGTTTCTATTGGCTAATAGCAGTAAGGACTATCTGTTATTCAATGTGTTTCTATTGGCTAATAGCAGTAAGGACAATCTGTTATTCAATGTGTTTCTATTGGCTAATAGCAGTAAGGACTATCTGTTATTCAATGTGTTTCTAATAGCAGTAAGGCCTATCTGTTATTCAATGTGTTTCTATTGGCTAATAGCAGTAAGGACTATCTGTTATTCAATGTGTTTCTATGGGCTAATAGCAGTAAGGACTATCTGTTATTCAATGTGTTTCTATTGGCTAATAGCAGTAAGGACTATCTGTTATTCAATGTGTTTCTAATAGCAGTAAGGCCTATCTGTTATTCAATGTGTTTCTATTGGCTAATAGCAGTAAGGACTATCTGTTATTCAATGTGTTTCTATGGGCTAAGAGCAGTAAGGACTATCTGTTATTCAATGTGTTTCTATTGGCTAATAGCAGTAAGGACTATCTGTTATTCAATGTGTTTCTATGGGCTAATAGCAGTAAGGACTATCTGTTATTCAATGTGTTTCTAATAGCAGTAAGGACTATCTGTTATTCAATGTGTTTCTATGGGCTAATAGCAGTAAGGACTATCTGTTATTCAATGTGTTTCTATGGGCTAATAGCAGTAAGGACTATCTGTTATTCAATGTGTTTCTATTGGCTAATAGCAGTAAGGACTATCTGTTATTCAATGTGTTTCTATGGGCTAATAGCAGTAAGGACTATCTGTTATTCAATGTGTTTCTATGGGCTAATAGCAGTAAGGCCAAATTCCATGTTTTTGGCTTAGACTCTTAAGGTCAGGTGTGGCCAATTAGTGGGCAAGGACAACACATCTGAAAACACTTAACAAGAGGATAGAGAGACTTTTGTTGACGCTGAGAACAGAATATCTATGTTTTTAAATAACGTTCTTAGAATGTTCTCTGAACGTTACGACAGTGTTCTTGATGTTCTGAGAATGGAATGTAAATGTTTTTAAATAACGTTGTCAGGGGCTCTATTTTCGGCTGTCGTTAAAGCGGCGCAAGTGTCCTTCGCTTGCAATTTCGTCGGGTAAAAACGGGTGCGCCAGCCCTAACACCAGGTACTGCAATTAATTAGTTTTATATTAGTTCGCTTGCTCTTTCAGATGAGTGGGGTGGAAATATTTGAGGTGTGTCCTTAAAAACATTATCCAAAATGCTAATATCAATCAGGCAGTGCTGATAGGGATATTTAAGCCCAACTAAAAGCGGGTTTTTAGCAGTAACACAGGTGGTTATGGTACGAATTTTGACAGACGAAACTCAGCCTATTCGGCGTTATGAGACACTGCCCATATGAATATGAGTAGCCTAATGTGCTGCTGGTGCCTGTATACTACGTATTTAGAAAACATTTAAAAAATGTATATGTTTTTTGCCATTTAGTTTTACTTGATTTAAAACCAAGCATAGCCTCCCCTCCTCAATTAAATCTTCTTCTTTTTTTAAGGTCTTGCCCAATGCAATTGGGAAGTAGTCAAGATTGTCGATAAAGGGTTTGGCTCCTGAGACCACTTGGAAAGAAATCTTAATGACCAAAACGTTATTAAAACATAAAGTTTGAGAAGAGTAAAACAGTGAAGCCGACATTCCCTTTTAATCTCTACATTGTAGGCAGGCGTACATTATTTTAGCCAGGCAGGTCCCGTTTTAGACGTGCTTTCAAACCCCCCGCAGTCTGGGCTGTTGTAATATGATCTGCCCCACGGGAGAGTAATGATGACGCCTGTAAGTGTGACATCACCTATTTAAAACAAGTTGTTGTTTAGTTTAGAATTTTTTAGGCCTAATCAATTGAATCTTGCTTATTGCCCGTGTTTGGCATATCCATGCTCAGCTATAATGCATTTTACAGTAGGCCTAGCCCCTATAACAGTGTGAATGCTACTGAAGCCGTGCAATTATTTAGAGCAATGTGGACTACAAATTGGTTCAAATTAACTTATTTAGCAAAGATGGGATAGGTCTACATTTTGTTATTTGTTCTGTTACACCATTATAACAGACTAACATTTGGAATCGGAGTTGCTATTGAAGGCAATTCCACATATTTCACCGTGGAACACGTTCTGATTGGCCAGTGAGGGGCCAAACCTCGACACATTCACATCGTTTGTTTCTCCCCCATTTAAAAGGCAGCCCCTTTCTCACCAACGCCACCAAGTGTGCCTATAGTTGTCATAGTGAAAATTTGCCTAAATATTCCCTGACCCCCACCACTGAACCAATAGCGTTACTACTGCCTGCACTTAGATCCACCATTGTGTTAAAATGCAGCCCTTAGAAGCGTTCTCTGACAGTTATTTTAATGTGTTATTGTGGTTTTATTATTGGAACAATTTGAGAACATGACTTTAAATATGACTCAACATCCTGGCATCGCTTGCTGCTCGGGGGGGGGTTCAGTACAGCACTTCGTAACATCGGCTGATGTAAAAAATAAAACATTTAAAAGGGGCTTTATAAATACATGTAATTGATTGTCTGATTGATTGTCTGATTGATTGATTGATTGATTGTCTGATTGATTGATTGATTGTCTGATTGATTGTCTGATTGATTGATTGATTGTCTGATTGATTGTCTGATTGATTGATTGATTGTCTGATTGATTGTCTGATTGATAGATTGATTGTCTGATTGATTGTCTGATTGATTGATTGATTGATTGTCTGATTGATTGTCTGATTGATTGATTGATTGTCTGATTGATTGTCTGATTGATTGTCTGATTGATTGATTGATTGTCTGATTGATTGTCTGATTGATTGATTGTCTGATTGATTGTCTGATTGATTGTCTGATTGATTGATTGATTGATTGATTGTCTGATTGATTGATTGTCTGAATGATTGATTGATTGATTGATTGACATAGAACCGCGAGGAAACATGTCGGAATAGTACTGAAACAGAGGAAGATGTTGAGACACTATTTTACATGCATTTATCACTATGAGAAATATAGGATTATTTTCACCAAACATATCTACATATATTTCAGAATGTATGAATAAATATTCAGAATGGAATTGGAAACATCCCGCATGAACAAATACTTCAGTATTTACTATAGAATACTCCAGTATTTACTATAGAATACTCCAGTATTTACTATAGAATACTTCAGTATTTACTATAGAATACTACAGTTTACTATTGAATACTCCAGTATTTACTATAGAATACTTCAGTATTTACTATAGAATACTACAGTTTACTATAGAATACTTCAGTATTTACTATAGAATACTTCAGTATTTACTATAGAATACTTCAGTATTTACTATAGAATACTACAGTATTTACTATAGAATACTACAGTATTTACTATAGAATACTCCAGTATTTACTATAGAATACTCCAGTATTTACTATTGAATACTCCAATACTATAGAATACTACAGTATTTACTATAGAATACTACAGTTTACTATAGAATACTTCAGTATTTACTATAGAATACTTCAGTATTTACTATAGAATACTTCAGTATTTACTATAGAATACTACAGTATTTACTATAGAATACTACAGTATTTACTATAGAATACTCCAGTATTTACTATAGAATACTTCAGTATTTACTATAGAATACTACAGTTTACTATAGAATACTTCAGTATTTACTATAGAATACTTCAGTATTTACAATAGAATACTTCAGTATTTACTATAGAATATTACAGTATTTACTATAGAATACTACAGTATTTACTATAGAATACTCCAGTATTTACTATAGAATACTCCAGTATTTACTATAGAATAATTCAGTGTTTACTATAGAATACTTCAGTATTTACTATAGAATACTCCAGTATTTACTATAGAATACTCCAGTATTTACTATAGAATACTTCAGTATTTACTATAGAATACTCCAGTATTTACTATAGAATACTCCAGTATTTACTATTGAATACTTCAGTATTTACTATAGAATACTACATTATTTACTATAGAATACTCCAGTATTTACTATAGTATAATTCAGTATTTACTATAGAATACTACAGTTTACTATTGAATACTCCAGTATTTACTATAGAATAATTCAGTATTTACTATAGAATACTACAGTTTACTATTGAATACTCCAGTATTTACTATAGAATACTTCAGTATTTACTATAGAATACTACAGTTTACTATTGAATACTCCAGTATTTACTATATAATACTTCAGTGTTTACTATAGAATACTTCAGTATTTACTATTGAATACTTCAGTATTTACTATAGAATACTTCAGTATTTACTATAGAATACTTCAGTATTTACTATTGAATACTCCAGTATTTACTATTGAATACTTCAGTATTTACTATAGAATACTACATTATTTACTATAGAATACTCCAGTATTTACTATAGAATAATTCAGTATTTACTATAGAATACTACAGTTTACTATTGAATACTCCAGTATTTACTATAGAATAATTCTGTATTTACTATAGAATACTACAGTTTACTATTGAATACTCCAGTATTTACTATTGAATACTTCAGTATTTACTATAGAATACTACATTATTTACTATAGAATACTCCAGTATTTACTATAGAATAATTCAGTATTTACTATAGAATACTACAGTTTACTATTGAATACTCCAGTATTTACTATAGAATAATTCAGTATTTACTATAGAATACTACAGTTTACTATTGAATACTCCAGTATTTACTATAGAATACTCCAGTATTTACTATAGAATACTTCAGTATTTACTATTGAATACTTCAGTATTTACTATAGAATACTTCAGTATTTACTATAGAATACTTCAGTATTTACTATTGAATACTCCAGTATTTACTATAGAATTATGTACTGTAGTACACTGTACTATCCCTTCGATCATGTGTAGTACTTTCTATATAAATGTGTAGTATACTGTAGAATACCATAGTAGATACTACAGTAATGCCCACGAAAACACTACAGTTTTTTAAAACTGCTGTAAATTCAACGTTATTTGATTTGCATATACCCCGCCCATTCCCCTCCCCCGTGATCCAGATTTGTGCCAACCATAAGTAAGAAGCCTACATGCCACGTATTGACCATAAGCAGAAGTGCTGAGCTATACAGTCAGACACCAGTCCCACCTTCCTCCAAGTTATGGACAATTTGCATTTTATCAATGGCAATTTGAATGCACAAAGATACCATGATGAGATCCTGAGGCCCGTTGTCATGTCATTTATCATCAGACATCACCTCATGTTTCAGCATGATAATGCCATGTGGCAAGGATCTGTACACAATTCCTGGATGCTGAAAAAATGTCCCAGTTCTTTCACCGCCTGCATATTCACAATTTCATATTTCAGTCTTTGTCCTGTAAGGCTACCTCAAGAAGAAAGACTACACTTTTTGTCAAAGGTCATTGAAATCAAAGTCTATGGTAAAAGACTACAGCAGTGGCCAGCATCCGGGTCGATCTCTGCTCAGTCTTCACCTCATCAACCCGACATGTTGATTGTGTGAATGTCCCCCAACAGTGTTGTGTGAATGTCCCCAGTCCCCAACAGTGTTGTGTGAATGTCCCCAGTCCCCAACAGTGTTGTGTGAATGTCCCCAGTCCCCAACAGTGTTGTGTGAATGTTCCCAGTCCCCAACAGTGTTGTGTGAATGTCCCCAGTCCCCAACAGTGTTGTGTGAATGTCCCCAGTCCCCAACAGTGTTGTGTGAATGTCCCCAGTCCCCAACAGTGTTGTGTGAATGTCCCCAGTCCCCAACAGTGTTGTGTGAATGTCCCAGTCCCCAACAGTGTTGTGTGAATGTCCCCAGTCCCCAACAGTGTTGTGTGAATGTCCCCAGTCCCCAACAGTGTTGTGTGAATGTCCCCAGTCCCCAACAGTGTTGTGTGAATGTCCCCAGTCCCCAACAGTGTTGTGTGAATGTCCCCAGTCCCCAACAGTGTTGTGTGAATGTCCCCAGTCCCCAACAGTGTTGTGTGAATGTCCCCAGTCCCCAACAGTGTTGTGTGAATGTCCCCAGTCCCCAACAGTGTTGTGTGAATGTCCCCAGTCCCCAACAGTGTTGTGTGAATGTCCCCAGTCCCCAACAGTGTTGTGTGAATGTCCCCAGTCCCCAACAGTGTTGTGTGAATGTCCCCAGTCCCCAACAGTGTTGTGTGAATGTCCCCAGTCCCCAACAGTGTTGTGTGAATGTCCCCAGTCCCCAACAGTGTTGTGTGAATGTCCCCAGTCCCCAACAGTGTTGTGTGAATGTCCCCAGTCCCCAACAGTGTTGTGTGAATGTCCCCAGTCCCCAACAGTGTTGTGTGAATGTCCCCAGTCCCCAACAGTGTTGTGTGAATGTCCCCAGTCCCCAACAGTGTTGTGTGAATGTCCCCAGTCCCCAACAGTGTTGTGTGAATGTCCCCAGTCCCCAACAGTGTTGTGTGAATGTCCCCAGTCCCCAACAGTGTTGTGTGAATGTCCCCAGTCCCCAACAGTGTTGTGTGAATGTCCCCAACAGTGTTTATTTTTTACATTAAATTAGATATTATTGTTTTGTCTTTAATTATGTTGTTTATCTACTTACATGTTTTATGTTTTAGTAATTTGTATATTTTTGGTTGAATATATATTTACATATTTAAATGTATTATATTATCTAGTTTCAATGTTTATAGTTTCTGTATGTTTTACCAGTTTTGTTCTGATGTAACAGAGTCATTTTTCCATCATCACCTTGTTGCCTTTCCCTCCTTTATTTTGCCATTGTTTTGTCTGTCCCTTTTATGTTTGTGTCTGTGTCCGTCCAGACGTCCCCAGCACCCTCCCTCCATCCACCACCCCAACTCCCCGCCCCACCCCACCAGACACCACCGCCCCCTTAGACCCCCACCTGGCCTCCTCAGACCCTCCAAACACCAACAACAGAGGTACAGTACCACCTCACCCACACCTCCTCTCCTCCTCTCTCCCTATAGTCTACTTTTCTTTCAATCTTTCTGCTCTCTACCTCTCCTCTCTTCTGACCCTCGTTCTGTCTCTTCTATTCTTCTCCACCACTCAACTACAGAACATCTTCCTCCCTTTCCTTCCTCCCTTTCCTTCCTCTCTGTCCTTCCCTCCACTTCCATCCTCTCTGTCCTTCCTCTCTGTCCTTCCCCTCTTTCCTTCCCTCCACTTCCTTCCTCTCTATCCTTCCTCCCTTTCCTTCCTCTCTGTC
>NC_034202.2:44550155-44563919 GCF_002021735.2 Oncorhynchus kisutch | reverse complement strand
GTCTGTCTGTCTCTCTGTCTGTCTGGTCTGTCTGTCTCTGTCTGTTCTGTCTAGTCTGTTGTCTGTCGTCTGTCTGTCTGTTCTCTGTACTGTCTCGTCTGTCTGTCTGTCGTCTGTCTGTCTGTCGTCTGTCTGTCTCTCTGTCTGTCTTCTGTCTGTCTGTCTGTCTGTCTCTGTCTGTCTGTCTGTCTGTCTGTCTGTCTGTCTGTCTGTCTGTCTGTCTCTCGTCTGCTTCTCTCTCTGTCTGTCTCTCTCTCTCTCGGTCTGTCTTCTCTCTCTCTGTCTGTCTCTCACTCTCTCTGTCTGAACCAGGATCAGGTATCAGTCAATATGGGGAGGGAGAAACCCTGGGTATTCTGAACCAGGGATCAGGTATCAGTCAATATGGGGAGGGAGAAACCCTGGGTATTCTGAACCAGGATCAGTCAATATGGGAAGGGAGAAACCCTGGTATTCTGAACCAGGATCAGTCAATATGGGGAGGGAGAAAACCCTGGGTATTCTGAACCAGGATCAGGTATCAGTCAATATGGGGAGGGAGAAACCCTGGGTATTCTGAACCAGGATCAGGTATCAGTCAATATGTGGAGGGAGAAACCCTGGGTATTCTGAACCAGGATCAGGTATCAGTCAATATGGGGAGGGAGAAACCCTGGGTATTCTGAACCAGGATCAGTCAATATGGGGAGGGAGAAACCCTGGGTATTCTGAACCAGGATCAGGTATCAGTCAATATGGGGAGGGAGAAACCCTGGGTATTCTGAACCAGGATCAGGTATCAGTCAATATGGGGAGGGAGAAACCCTGGGTATTCTGAACCAGGATCAGGTATCAGTAAATATGTGGAGGGAGGAACCCTGGGTATTCTGAACCAGGATCAGGTATCAGTCAATATGGGGAGGGAGAAACCCTGGGTATTCTGAACCAGGATCAGGTATCAGTCAATATGGGGAGGGAGAAACCCTGGGTATTCTGAACCAGGATCAGGTATCAGTCAATATGTGGAGGGAGAAACCCTGTGTATTCTGGACCAGGATCAGGTATCAGTCAATATGTGGAGGGAGAATCCCTGGGTATTCTGGACCAGGATCAGGTATCAGTCAATATGTGGAGGGAGAAACCCTGTGTATTCTGAACCAGGATCAGGTATCAGTACACTGACATGTTACCATGGTAGCCCCAATACTTCCAGACAGCAAGGTATGAACACTGACATGTTACCATGGTAGCCCCATTACTTCCAGACAGGAAGGTATGAACACTGACATGTTACCATGGTAGCCCCATTACTTTCAGACAGGAAAGTATGAACACTGACATGTTACCATGGTAGCCCCATTTCTTTCAGACAGGAAGGTATGAACACTAACATGTTACCATGGTAGCCTCATTACTTCCAGACAGGAAGGTATGAACACTGACATGTTACCATGGTAGCCCCATTACTTCCAGACAGAAAGGTATGAACACAGACATGTTACCATGGTAGCCCCATTACTTTCAGACAGGAAAGTATGAACACTGACATGTTACCATGGTAGCCCCATTACTTCCAGACAGGAAGGTATGAACACTGACATGTTAACATGGTAGCCCCATTACTTTCAGACAGGAAAGTATGAACACTGACATGTTACCATGGTAGCCCCATTACTTCCAGACAGGAAGGTATGAACACAGACATGTTACCATGGTAGCCCCATTACTTTCAGACAGGAAAGTATGAACACTGACATGTTACCATGGTAGCCCCATTACTTCCAGACAGGAAGGTATGAACACTGACATGTTACCATGGTAGCCCCATTACTTTCAGACAGGAAAGTATGAACACTGACATGTTACCATGGTAGCCCCATTTCTTTCAGACAGGAAGGTATGAACACTAACATGTTACCATGGTAGCCCCATTACTTTCAGACAGGAAGGTATGAACACTGACATGTTACCATGGTAGCCCCATTACTTTCAGACAGGAAGGTATAAACACTCTGACATGTTACCACGGTAGCCCCATTACTTCCAGACAGGAAGGTATGAACACAGACATGTTACCATGGTAGCCCCATTACTTTCAGACAGGAAAGTATGAACACTGACATGTTACCATGGTAGCCCCATTACTTCCAGACAGGAAGGTATGAACACTGACATGTTACCATGGTAGCCCCATTACTTCCAGACAGGAAGGTATAAACACTGACATGTTACCATGGTAGCCCCATTACTTCCAGACAGGAAGGTATAAACACTGACATGTTACCATGGTAGCCCCATTACTTCCAGACAGGAAGGTATGAACACTGACATGTTACCATGGTAGCCCCATTACTTTCAGACAGGAAGGTATGAACACTGACATGTTACCATGGTAGCCCCATTACTTCCAGACAGGAAGGTATAAACACTGACATGTTACCATGGTAGCCCCATTACTTCCAGACAGGAAGGTATGAACACTGACATGTTACCATGGTAGCCCCATTACTTCCAGACAGGAAGGTATTAACACTCTGACATGTTACCATGGTAGCCCCATTACTTCCAGACAGGAAGGTATAAACACTCTGACATGTTACCATGGTAGCCCCATTACTTCCAGACAGGAAGGTATGAACACTGACATGTTACCATGGTAGCCCCATTACTTCCAGACAGGAAGGTATAAACACTCTGACATGTTACCATGGTAGCCCCATTACTTCCAGACAGGAAGGTATGAACACTCTGACATGTTACCATGGTAGCCCCATTACTTCCAGACAGGAAGGTATGAACACTGACATGTTACCATGGTAGCCCCAATACTTTCAGACAGGAAAGTATGAACACTGACATGTTACCATGGTAGCCCCATTACTTCCAGACAGGAAGGTATGAACACTGACATGTTACCATGGTAGCCCCATTACTTCCAGACAGGAAGGTATGAACACTGACATGTTACCATGGTAGCCCCATTACTTTCAGACAGGAAAGTATGAACACTGACATGTTACCATGGTAGCCCCATTACTTTCAGACAGGAAGGTATAAACACTGACATGTTACCATGGTAGCCCCATTACTTCCAGACAGGAAGGTATGAACACAGACATGTTACCATGGTAGCCCCATTACTTTCAGACAGGAAGGTATGAACACTGACATGTTACCATGGTAGCCCCATTACTTCCAGACAGGAAGGTATAAACACTGACATGTTACCATGGTAGCCCCATTACTTCCAGACAGGAAGGTATGAACACTGACATGTTACCATGGTAGCCCCATTACTTCCAGACAGGAAGGTATTAACACTCTGACATGTTACCATGGTAGCCCCATTACTTCCAGACAGGAAGGTATAAACACTCTGACATGTTACCATGGTAGCCCCATTACTTCCAGACAGGAAGGTATGAACACTGACATGTTACCATGGTAGCCCCATTACTTCCAGACAGGAAGGTATAAACACTCTGACATGTTACCATGGTAGCCCCATTACTTCCAGACAGGAAGGTATGAACACTCTGACATGTTACCATGGTAGCCCCATTACTTCCAGACAGGAAGGTATGAACACTGACATGTTACCATGGTAGCCCCAATACTTTCAGACAGGAAAGTATGAACACTGACATGTTACCATGGTAGCCCCATTACTTCCAGACAGGAAGGTATGAACACTGACATGTTACCATGGTAGCCCCATTACTTCCAGACAGGAAGGTATGAACACTGACATGTTACCATGGTAGCCCCATTACTTTCAGACAGGAAAGTATGAACACTGACATGTTACCATGGTAGCCCCATTTCTTTCAGACAGGAAGGTATGAACACTAACATGTTACCATGGTAGCCCCATTACTTTCAGACAGGAAGGTATGAACACTGACATGTTACCATGGTAGCCCCATTACTTTCAGACAGGAAGGTATAAACACTCTGACATGTTACCACGGTAGCCCCATTACTTCCAGACAGGAAGGTATGAACACAGACATGTTACCATGGTAGCCCCATTACTTTCAGACAGGAAAGTATGAACACTGACATGTTACCATGGTAGCCCCATTACTTCCAGACAGGAAGGTATGAACACTGACATGTTACCATGGTAGCCCCATTACTTCCAGACAGGAAGGTATAAACACTGACATGTTACCATGGTAGCCCCATTACTTCCAGACAGGAAGGTATGAACACTGACATGTTACCATGGTAGCCCCATTACTTCCAGACAGGAAGGTATGAACACAGACATGTTACCATGGTAGCCCCATTACTTTCAGACAGGAAAGTATGAACACTGACATGTTACCATGGTAGCCCCCATTACTTCCAGACAGGAAGGTATGAACACTGACATGTTACCATGGTAGCCCCATTACTTCCAGACAGGAAGGTATAAACACTGACATGTTACCATGGTAGCCCCATTACTTCCAGACAGGAAGGTATGAACACTGACATGTTACCATGGTAGCCCCATTACTTCCAGACAGGAAGGTATAAACACTCTGACATGTTACCATGGTAGCCCCATTACTTCCAGACAGGAAGGTATAAACACTCTGACATGTTACCATGGTAGCCCCATTACTTCCAGACAGGAAGGTATGAACACTGACATGTTACCATGGTAGCCCCATTACTTCCAGACAGGAAGGTATAAACACTCTGACATGTTACCATGGTAGCCCCATTACTTCCAGACAGGAAGGTATAAACACTCTGACATGTTACCATGGTAGCCCCATTACTTCCAGACAGGAAGGTATGAACACTCTGACATGTTACCATGGTAGCCCCATTACTTCCAGACAGGAAGGTATGAACACTGACATGTTACCATGGTAGCCCCAATACTTCCAGACAGGAAGGTATGAACACTGACATGTTACCATGGTAGCCCCATTACTTCCAGACAGGAAGGTATGAACACTGACATGTTACCATGGTAGCCCCATTACTTTCAGACAGGAAGGTATAAACACTCTGACATGTTACCATGGTAACCACATTACCACCAGACAGGAAGGTATGAACACTGACATGTTACCAAGGTAACCACATTACCACCAGACAAAATGTCGATAGGCACAGTTTCTGTATCGGCCTCGGGAATGACAATGAAAGATGATAGGTGAACACCGTTCTATTAGCAGAACACTGCTTCAGTGCTATTATTTAAAACGTTGTTTATTCTACAACGGACTTGTTACCTATTCAAAGCTTCCTCCGGGATGTGACCATACTGTACATCTATCTGCCTGTAGTTATTGAACTCAATCTGCAGGAGGTTTGTTTGTAGTGATTGAGTAGGGTGGGGGGGGGGGAACAGCTGCGGGGCAAGGTTCTGACAGATGGGTGTGTTCTGGAGCTGGGCAAACAAGCTTTTAGCCTCATGGCAGTGAAGTCCTGTGTGCTACAGTATACAGAAAGGAGAAGAATCTGTCTCTAACGGTTAAGGGCGGGAGTTGCCTGTACTGTAGCTAGGTCAACTGTTAGCTTGTTCTACTGTAGCTAGGCTGCCTGTACCGTAGCTAGGTCTACTGTTAGCTTGTTCTACTGTAGCTAGGTCTACTGTTAGCTTGTTCTTCTGTAGCTAGGTATACTGCTAGCTTGTTCTACTTTTGCTAGGTATACAGTTAGCTTGTTCTACTGTCGCTAGATCTACTGCTAGCTTGTTCTAATGTAGCTAGGTCTACTGCTAGCTAGATCTACTGCTAGCTTGTTCTACTGTAGCTAGATCTACTGCTAGCTTGTTCTACTGTAGCTAGGTCTACTTTTAGCTTGTTTTACTGTAGCTAGATCTACTGCTAGCTAGGTCTACTGCTAGCTTGTTCTACTGTAGCTAGGTCTACTGCTAGCTTGTTCTACTGTAGCTAGATCTACTGCTAGCTTGTTTTACTGTAGCTAGATCTACTGCTAGCTTGTTCTACTGTAGCTAGATCTACTGCTAGCTTGTTCTACTGTAGCTAGGTCTACTGCTAGCTAGGTCTACTGTAGTTAGGTCTACTGCTAGCTTGTTCTACTGTAGCTAGGTCTACTGCTAGCACGTTCTACTGTAGTTAGATGTACTGCTAGTTTTAGAAATGTGTTTTAATGCTACAGTAGTTTTAGAAATGTGTTTTAATGTGGGATTTACATTCACATTTTTAGTCATTTAGCACACACTCTTAACCAGAGTGACTTACAGGAGAAATTACAGTTAAGTGCCTTACTCAAGGGCACGCCGATAGATTTTTTAAAACCTTTCGGTTACTGGCCCAATGCTCTTTACCGCTCGGCTACCTGCTGGATGCGCTAGTATGTGTAGTGGAGAAGGATGAATCTTTGGTAAGGGCTAAGGACTGGGGTTAAGGCTGTCTTACCTCTACTGTAGCTAGTTGTACTACTGTAGCTAGTTGTACTACTGTAGCTAGTTGACCTACTGTAGCTAGTTGACCTACTGTAGCTAGTTGTCCTGCTGTAGCTAGTTGTAATACTGTAGCTAGTTGTGCTACTGTAGCTAGTTGTACTACTGTAGCCTGATGTTCTACTGTAGCTAGTTGTTCAACTGTAGCTAGTTTTACTACTGTAGCTAGTTGTACTACTGTAGCTAGTTGTACTGCTGTAGCTAGTTGTTCTACAGTAGCTAGTTGTATAGCTGTAGGTAGTTGACCTACTGTAGCTAGTTGTATTGCTGAAGGTAGATGTTCTACTGTAGCTAGTTGTATTGCTGTAGCTAGTTGTTCTACAGTAGCTAGTTGTATAGCTGTAGGTAGTTGACCTACTGTAGCTAATTGTATTGCTGAAGGTAGTTGTTCTACTGTAGCTAGTTGTATTGCTGTAGCTAGTTGTACTTCTGTAGCTAGTTGTATTGCTGTGGGTAGTTGTTCTACTGTAGCTAGTTGTACTGTTGTAGCTAGTTGTTTTACTGTAGCTAGTTGTTCTACTGTAGCTAGTTGTACTGCTGTAGCTAGTTGTATTGCTGTAGCTAGTTTATCTACTGTAGCTAGTTGTATTGCTGTAGCTAGTTTACCTACTGTAGCTAGTTGTATTGCTGCAGCTAGTTGTTCTACTGTAGCTAGTTGTACTGCTGTAGCTAGTTGTATTACTGTATTTAGTTGTACTACTGTAGCTAGTTGTATTGCTGTAGCTAGTTGTATTGCTGTAGCTAGTTGTTCTACTGTAGCTAGTTGTATTGCTGTAGCTAGTTGTATTGCTGTAGCTAGTTTATCTACTGTAGCTAGTTATATTGCTGTAGCTAGTTGACCTACTGTAGCTAGTTGTATTGCTGTAGCTAGTTGTTCTACTGTAGCTAGTTGTATTGCTGTAGCTAGTTGTATTGCTGTAGCTAGTTGTTCTACTGTAGCTAGTTGTACTGCTGTAGCTAGTTGTATTGCTGTAGGTAGTTGTTCTACTGTAGCTAGTTGTACTGTTGCATCTAGTTGTTCTACTGTAGCTAGTTGTGCTGTTGTATCTAGTTGTTATACTGTAGCTAGTTGTACTACTGTAGCTAGTTGTATTTCTGTAGCTAGTTGACCTACTGTAGCTAGTTGTCCTGCTGTAGCTAGTTGTAATACTGTAGCTACTTGTAATACTGTAGTTGTACTATATTGGGAATAGGGTGCCATAGGGCTCTGATCAAAACTAGTGCACTATATAGGGAATATGGTGGCATTTGTGGACAGAGTCATTATTTTGAAGGAACTTGAATGAGAGCCCTTTAATGTGGCGTTCTGTAAACGCAGGCTTATAGGTGAACCAGGAAATAATGTAGCCAGCACTCTGACATGGTACATGGAATTACTGACATTGCAACCGGCTAGTACATACTGTATTTTTAGCAGTGAACCCTTATGTAATTTAGCAGTTAAAGTAATGTCCAGCTAGAACATCGGGACAGTGAGATGAACAGTATGGAAAGCCAGGGGACAGTACAGCATGGAAAGCCAGAGGGCAGTACAGCATGGAAAGCCAGGGGACAGTACAGCATGGAAAACCAGGGGACAGTACAGCATGGAAAACCAGGGGACTGTACAGCATGGAAAACCAGGGGACTGTACAGCATGGAAAACCAGGGGACAGTACAGCATGGAAAACCAGGGGACTGTACAGCATGGAAAACCAGGGGACTGTACAGCATGGAAAACCAGGGGACTGTACAGCATGGAAAACCAGGGGACAGTACAGCATGGAAAACCAGGGGACTGTACAGCATGGAAAACCAGGGGACTGTACAGCATGGAAAACCAGGGGACTGTACAGCATGGAAAACCAGGGGACAGTACAGCATGGAAAACCAGGGGACAGTACAGCATGGAAAACCAGGGGACTGTACAGCATGGAAAGCCAGGAGACAGTACAGCATGGAAAACCAGGGGACAGTACAGCATGGAAAACCAGGGGACTGTACAGCATGGAAAACCAGGGGACTGTACAGCGTGGAAAACCAGGGGACAGTACAGCATGGAAAACCAGGGGACTGTACAGCATGGAAAGCCAGGGGACAGTGAGGTGAACAGCATGGAAAGCCAGGGGACAGTGAGATGAACAGCATGGAAAGCCAGGGGACAGTACAGCATGGAAAGCCAGGGGACAGTGAGGTGAACAGCATGGAAAGCCAGGGGACAGTGAGATGAACAGCATGGAAAACCAGGGGACAGTACAGCATGGAAAACCAGAGGGCAGTACAGCATGGAAAGCCAGGGGACAGTACAGCATGGAAAACCAGGGGACAGTACAGCATGGAAAACCAGGGGACAGTACAGCATGGAAAACCAGGGGACAGTACAGCATGGAAAACCAGGGGACTGTACAGCATGGAAAACCAGGGGACTGTACAGCGTGGAAAACCAGGGGACAGTACAGCATGGAAAGCCAGGGGACAGTACAGCATGGAAAGCCAGGGGACAGTACAGCGTGGAAAGCCAGTGGACAGTGAGGTGAACAGCATGGAAAGCCAGGGGACAGAACAGCATGGAAAGCCAGGGGACAGAACAGCATGGAAAGCCAGGGGACAGTACAGCGTGGAAAGCCAGGGGACAGAACAGCATGGAAAGCCAGGGGACAGAACAGCATGGAAAGCCAGGGGATAGTACAGCGTGGAAAGCCAGGGCACAGTACAGCGTGGAAAGCCAGGGGACAGTACAGTGTGGAAAGCCAGGGGACAGTACAGCATGGAAAGCCAGGGGACAGTACAGCGTGGAAAGCCAGGGGACAGTACAGCGTGGAAAGCCAGGGGACAGTACAGCGTGGAAAGCCAGGGGACAGTACAGCATGGAAAGCCAGGGGACAGTACAGCATGGAAAGCCAGGGGACAGTACAGCATGGAAAGCCAGGGGACAGTACAGCGTGAAAAGCCAGGGGACAGTACAGCGTGGAAAGCCAGGGGACAGTACAGCGTGGAAAGCCAGGGGACAGTACAGCGTGGAAAGCCAGGGGACAGTACAGCGTGGAAAGCCAGGGGACAGAACAGCATGGAAAGCCAGGGGACAGAACAGCATGGAAAGCCAGGGGACAGAACAGCATGGAAAGCCAGGGGACAGTACAGCGTGGAAAGCCAGGGGACAGAACAGCATGGAAAGCCAGGGGACAGAACAGCATGGAAAGCCAGGGGATAGTACAGCGTGGAAAGCCAGGGGACAGTACAGCGTGGAAAGCCAGGGGACAGTACAGCATGGAAAGCCAGGGGACAGTACAGCATGGAAAGCCAGGGGACAGTACAGCGTGGAAAGTCAGGGGACAGTACAGCGTGGAAAGCCAGGGGACAGTACAGCGTGGAAAGCCAGGGGACAGTACAGCGTGGAAAGCCAGGGGACAGTACAGCATGGAAAGCCAGGGGACAGTACAGCATGGAAAGCCAGGGGACAGTACAGCATGGAAAGCCATGGGACAGTACAGCATGGAAAGCCAGGGGACAGTACAGCATGGAAAGCCAGGAGACAGTACAGCATGGAAAGCCAGGGGACAGTACAGCATGGAAAGCCAGGGGACAGTACAGCATGGAAAGCCAGTGGACAGTGAGGTGAACAGCATGGAAAGCCAGGGGACAGTACAGCGTGGAAAGCCAGTGGACAGTCAGGTGAACAGCATGGAAAGCCAGGGGACAGAACAGCATGGAAAGCCAGGGGACAGAACAGCATGGAAAGCCAGGAGACAGTACAGCGTGGAAAGCCAGGGGACAGTACAGCGTGGAATGCCAGGGGACAGTACAGCATGGAAAGCCAGGGGACAGTACAGCGTGGAAAGCCAGGGGACAGTACAGCGTGGAAAGCCAGGGGACAGTACAGCGTGGGAAGCCAGGGGACAGTACAGCATGGAAAGCCAGGGGACAGTACAGCATGGAAAGCCAGGGGACAGTACAGCATGGAAAGCCAGGGGACAGTACAGCGTGAAAAGCCAGGGGACAGTACAGCATGGAAAGCCAGGGGACAGTACAGCGTGGAAAGCCAGGGGACAGTACAGCGTGGAAAGCCAGGGGACAGTACAGCGTGGAAAGCCAGGGGACAGTACAGCATGGAAAGCCAGGGGACAGTAAATCAAATCAAATCAAATCAAATTTATTTATATAGCCCTTCGTACATCAGCTGATATCTCAAAGTGCTGTACAGAAACCCAGCCTAAAACCCCAAACAGCAAGCAATGCAGGTGTAGAAGCACGGTGGCTAGGAAAAACTCCCTAGAAAGGCCAATACCTAGGAAGAAACCTAGAGAGGAACCAGGCTATGTGGGGTGGCCAGTCCTCTTCTGGCTGTGCCGGGTGGAGATTATAACAGAACATGGCCAAGATGTTCAAATGTTCATAAATGACCAGCATGGTCGAATAATAATAAGGCAGAACAGTTGAAACTAGAGCAGCAGCACAGTCAGGTGGAAGTTGAAACTGGAGCAGCAGCATGGCCAGGTGGACTGGGGACAGCAAGGAGTCATCATGTCAGGTAGTCCTGGGGCATGGTCCTAGGGCTCAGGTCCTCCGAGAGAGAGAAAGAAAGAGAGAAGGAGAGAATTAGAGAACACACACTTAGATTCACACAGGACACCGAATAGGACAGGAGAAGTACTCCAGATATAACAAACTGACCCCAGCCCCCCGACACAAACTTCTGCAGCATAAATACTGGAGGCTGAGACAGGAGGGGTCAGGAGACACTGTGGCCCCATCCGAGGACACCCCCGGACAGGGCCAAACAGGAAGGATATAACCCCACCCACTTTGCCAAAGCACAGCCCCCACACCACTAGAGGGATATCTTCAACCACCAACTTACCATCCTGAGACAAGGCTGAGTATAGCCCACAAAGATCTCCGCCACGGCACAACCCAAGGGGGGGGGCGCCAACCCAGACAGGATGACCACAACAGTGAATCAACCCACTCAGGTGACGCACCCCCTCCAGGGACGGCATGAGAGAGCCCCAGCAAGCCAGTGACTCAGCCCCTGTAATAGGGTTAGAGGCAGAGAATCCCAGTGGAAAGAGGGGAACCGGCCAGGCAGAGACAGCAAGGGCGGTTCGTTGCTCCAGAGCCTTTCCGTTCACCTTCCCACTCCTGGGCCAGACTACACTCAATCATATGACCCACTGAAGAGATGAGTCTTCAGTAAAGACTTAAAGGTTGAGACCTTTACAGCATGGAAAGCCAGGGGACAGTACAGCGTGGAAAGCCAGGGGACAGAACAGCATGGAAAGCCAGGGGACAGTACAGCATGGAAAGCCAGGGGACAGTACAGAATGGAAAGCCAGGGGACAGTACAGCATGGAAAGCCAGGGGACAGTACAGCATGGAAAGCCAGGGGACAGTACAGCATGGAAAGCCAGGGGACAGTACAGCATGGAAAGCCAGGGGACAGTACAGCATGGAAAGCCAGGAGACAGTACAGCGTGGAAAGCCAGGGGACAGTACAGCGTGGAAAGCCAGGGGACAGTACAGCGTGGAAAGCCAGGGGACAGTACAGCGTGGAAAGCCAGGGGACAGTACAGCGTGGAAAGCCAGGGGACAGTACAGCATGGAAAGCCAGGGGACAGTACTAGCTTTCATCAAGGGACTTTTCTTTCACTTGGTAGACTTCCTTTATATTCCCCACATCATTATAACACTGTGTCACAGAGACCGGGTGGGTTATTGATAGACTCTAGCTGTGTCTAATGGGGAGAGGTATTTTCAAATAATGACTCTATAAACTGACTGACATTGTAGTTATTAGGGGTGTGAAGATCAATGAATGAATCATCTCACGTTAAACCGTGGTCCGACCGTCATTGTAAATAAGAATTTGTTCTTAACTGACTTGCCCTAGTTAAAATAAAGGTTTAATTTAAAATTTAAATGTAAAAACCGTTAACAACAGTGTCACTGAGCAACGAGAGGATACACAATCCAGGAAGTAGCTAGCTATGAAAAGATTGTTAGCTCAGAGCAGATATCGTAGCACAGGTCTTCTTCTCTGCTCTGAATACCTCATACTTACAGAGGAGAACCGAAGAGGTTCTAACGATTGGTTATTTTCAACAGACTAATGTTCTGGAATTCCGAGGTCGGAACTCAGAGGCTTCCGAAGAATGTCACCATAATTTAGAAATGTCTCGTATATGTCCGATCATGAGGATATATCTCTGTGTGTCCTTAACCCTGCTGGCTTCTCCCATTTAGTTGATGTACCTCTTGGGGGCTAGCCTTTTGTTGGAGCTTGATAGGCAGGTTGGAATGAATACGGAATACCTTAAATTCCTCAGAGATCCTTAACTACATATTTCCCTTCCCATCGATCTGGCTTTTAATGGAAAGAGAGGGTAGGAGAAGTGGTGAGGTGGGGGGGGGGGGGGGGGGGGGCATTGAGAGGAGGTGGGGCGGGGGGGCAGGGGGGGGGGGGGATTTAGTGGAGGGTAGGTTTTTCCTCCACTTAGACCATCCTCTCCCCCCTCTCTCTCCCCCCCTCTCTCTCCATCCTCTCCCCACCCCCCCCCCTTCTCTCTCCATCCTCTCTCCCCCCCCCTCTCCAACCCTCTTTCTCTCGTCTCCAGGAATTAAAAAGCTCAGCAATGTAATATTATATATATATATAATATTCAATATGTAATATTATATATATATATATAATATTTAAACATGTATTTAACCAGGCATGTCAATTAATCACAAATTCTTATTTACAATGATGGCCTGGCAATAGTCAAAAGGTGTCCTGTGGTTATAGCTGATGATTTAAGAGGCTTCAGGGCTGTGTGTTATTTCTGCAGTGGAAAGAAACAGAGAAATCATTACACCCTTCAGGCTGAAGGGGAATATAAATCCCAACTAATAGTTGCCTCTATTCATTACGGCACAAGACACTTTAAGTAATCCTTAGGGAATCGGTGGCACACACACACACACACACACCGGCAAGAAAGGAGGTCTAATTTGCTGGAATGAGTCTTTTATTCGTTCAATTATTCGTTCTTTCTGTTTCTGTCCCCTGGGGTGGGGGGGGATGGGTGGGTTATTAAACTGATGATGTCATCGCCTTCACGGCGGCCCCTAGAGATCAGCCCGACTAGGTTGTCCTTAAAGGGGCAAAGGGGTTATGAATTGTAAAAAAAAAAATATATATATATATATATATATATATATATATTTAACTAGGCAAGTCAGTTAAGAACAAATTCGTAGATACAGTGACGGCCTACCAAAAGGCAAAAGGCCTCCTGCGGGGATGGGGGATGGGATCCAAATAAATAAATACAATATAAATATAGGACAAAACACACATCACAACAAGATAAAACACTACATAAAGAGAGACCTAA
>NC_034202.2:44542655-44545155 GCF_002021735.2 Oncorhynchus kisutch | reverse complement strand
TGAGGTAGCCATGAGGTAGCCCTGAGTTAACCCTGAGGTAGCCCTGAGGTAGCCCTGAGTTAACCCTGAGGTAGCCCTGAGGTAACCCTGGGTTAGCTCTGAGGTAGCCCTGAGGTAGCCCTGAGTTAGCCCTGAGTTAACCCTGAGGTAGCCCTGAGGTAGCCCTGAGTTAACCCTGAGGTAGCCCTGAGGTAGCCCTGAGTTAACCCTGAGGTAGCCCTGAGGTAGCCCTGAGTTAGCCCTGAGGTAGCCCTGAGTTAACCCTGAGTTAGGTAGCCCTGAGTTAACCCTGAGTTAGCCATGAGGTAGCCCTGAGGTAGCCCTGAGGTAGCCCTGAGTTAGCCATGAGGTAGCCCTGAGGTAGCCCTGAGGTAGCCATGAGGTAGCCATGAGGTAGCCCTGAGGTAGCCCTGAGTTAGCCCTGAGGTAGCCCTGAGTTAGCCCTGAGTTAGCCCTGAGGTAGCCGTGAGGTAGCCCTGAGTTAGCCCTGAGTTAGCCCTGAGTTAGCCCTGAGGTATCCCTGAGTTAACCCTGAGGTAGCCCTGAGTTAACCCTGAGGTAGCCCTGAGTTAGCCCTGAGGTAGCCCTGAGTTAGCCCTGAGTTAGCCTGCCCTGGAGCAGGTTAGTTCTGAAGGATTTGTTGCCATAGAAATATACCTGGCTAAAGGTTGAGTCCCATTCATATAACTGGTTATCACTAGTTAAACTCAAGAGTTAACCAAAACCACCTGCCTAACTCCTCAAACCTGCTTCAGAAGATACACATCGGGCCTTAGCTAGCATCGGGGAGGGTAAGCGAGAGAGTGTTGGACTAGTAACCAGCAGGTATCCTAGTGGTTAGAGAGTGTTGGACTAGTAACCAGCAGGTATCCTAGTGGTTAGAGAGTGTTGGACTAGTAACCAGCAGGTATCCTAGTGGTTAGAGAGTGTTGGACTAGTAACCAGCAGGTATCCTAGTGGTTAGAGAGTGTTGGACTAGTAACCAGCAGGTATCCTAGTGGTTAGAGAGTGTTGGACTAGTAACCAGCAGGTATCCTAGTGGTTAGAGTGTGTTGGACTAGTAACCAGCAGGTATCCTAGTGGTTAGAGAGTGTTGGACTAGTAACCAGCAGGTATCCTAGTGGTTAGAGAGTGTTGGACTAGTAACCAGCAGGTATCCTAGTGGTTAGAGAGTGTTGGACTAGTAACCAGCAGGTATCCTAGTGGTTAGAGAGTGTTGGACTAGTAACCAACAGGTATCCTAGTGGTTAGAGAGTGTTGGACTAGTAACCAGCAGGTATCCTAGTGGTTAGAGAGTGTTGGACTAGTAACCAGCAGGTATCCTAGTGGTTAGAGAGTGTTGGACTAGTAACCAGCAGGTATCCTAGTGGTTAGAGAGTGTTGGACTAGTAACCAGCAGGTATCCTAGTGGTTAGAGAGTGTTGGACTAGTAACCAGCAGGTATGCTAGTGGTTAGAAAGTGTTGGACTAGTAACCAGCAGGTATCCTAGTGGTTAGAGAGTGTTGGACTAGTAAACAAAAGGTTGCAAGATCAAATCCCGAGCTGACGACTTAAAAAAAAAAAATCTGTCGTTCTTCCACCTGAACAAGGCCGTTAAACCCCACTGTTCCCCGGTAGGCTGTCATTGAAAATAAGAATTTGTTCTTAACTCACTTTCCTAGTTAAATTAAAAATAAATAACAAACACATACACCTGTAATGACTTGATTACATCTGTTATGGTTATAGTTCCCGTCCATCTGTAAATCTGTCTGCTGTGTTTTCCTATCGTGTTCTTTACATTCAATAATGCATCTATGTCCCTGCAGACAAATCTGTTTTTATTTTTTAAATAAATAAATCATTAGTTTAGTTTATATAAAATAATAAAATCATATTAAATAATTAGTCGTAATTTGTTTAGAAAACCTCATTAAGAGACAACGCTGGGTCAGTGTGTGTGTGTGTGTGTGTGTGTGTGTGTGTGTGTGTGCGTGTGTGTTCTGTGTGTGTTCTGTGTGTGTGTGTGTGTTCTGTGTGTGTGTGTGTGTGTGTGTGTGCGTGCATGCGTGCGTGCGTGTGTGTGTTCTGTGTGTGTGTGTGTGTGCGTGCGTGTGTTCTGTGTGTGTGTGTGTGTGCGTGTGTTCTGTGTGTGTGTGTGTGTGTGTGTGTGTGTGTGCCCACGTGCCTCTCCTTAGTGTCTACTATTTTGGCAGCCATACAGTATTAGAAATGCAAATTGTAGATTTCCCATGTAACCTAAAAACAAACACACGCACGCGCGCACACGCACACGCACACGCACACGCACACGCACACGCACACGCACACACACACACCTCCCAGATCATATCACAGGAGGATGGGAGAGCAGCGATTAAGACGCATTGTTGTATTGATACAAGACACTGAGGAACATGTTGTATTGATCTAAAGACACTGAGGAACATGTTGTATTGATCTAAAGACACTGAGGAACATGTTATATTGATCCAAGACACTGAGGAACATGTTCTATTG
>NC_034202.2:44535155-44537655 GCF_002021735.2 Oncorhynchus kisutch | reverse complement strand
CACAGAGAGAGTGGGACACGGAGAGGAGTGGGACACAGACAGAGTGGGACAGAGAGAGAGTGGGACAGCACTGTACAATGCTGATAATATAAGACTTGAAAATGCACGCGAGTGCAATGTTTACTATTTATTTCACTTTCTTTGGCAAATAAAACATGTGTTTCCCAATAAAGCCCCTTTGAATTTAATTAAATTGAGAGGACAGAGCAAGAGTGAGAGATAGTGGGACACAGAGAGAGTGAGAGAGAGTGGGACACAGAGAGAGAGAGTGGGACACAGAGAGAGTGAGAGAGAGTGGGACAGATAGAGAGTGAGAGAGAGTGGGACAGAGAGAGAGAGAGAGAGAGACCCATCCTGTGACGTAAGAGGTACAGTGCATTTGAAAGTATTCAGACCCCTTAACTTTTTTCACATTTTGTTACATTACAGCCTTATTCTGATTCACAGTTGTCCACTGGACATTTAAATACAGCACAACAACCAATTAAAACGTGCATTATCTAGCTTTTAACAATATATTACGATATTCTAGAAGTGTTAAATAGCTAGCGTTAGCTCGTCAATTTGCATAGAAGAACTGGGCCGTCGTTAGCTTTGTTGGCTAATGTTGTTACTCGTTAGCTAGCTACCTAAGTTATCGGTCGCGCAGCCCCTCTACCACCATCTCTCCTATCATGGACATCACCTTCTCCTCTAGCCGGTCCACAACCCCTTCAGTCTTCTTCATCTCCCTCCTTCTTCATCATGTCGGACCTCTCTTTATTAATGGTGTCACTGTCCCTGACCCCCGACGGCACAGAAAGACTCGGCCACCCATCCTGGTCTCTGCAATAACCAACCAAACTTTTATTCCACTTGTTTACTGAAGTTATTATTTTTGTTTTTTGATCATGTGTGAAAAATAACATTTTTTTTATATTTTTTTATAAATGATAATAATATCATCCCTGTCACATAAGAAGATATTTACAAAGTTCCTAAGAAAACTATGAGGACTTGCAAACTGCCTTATGAATTTCTTATTTTTTTAACTTTCCTTAAGGAAACATCTTTTTCCCCTTTTATTGTTGTTGTGGTATTAGGTGAATCCAGCCTCTGGAGACCCCTCCAGTTGCCGTACCAGGCGTTGATACAGCCCGACAGTGCATCTGTAAAAGTTTGTGAGGGTTTTAGGTGACAAGCCAAATTTTTCTTCAGCCTCTTGAGGTTGAAGAGGAGTTGTTGTGCCTTCTTCACCCACACTGTCTGTGTGGGTGGGCCATTTCAGATTGTCAGTGATGTGTACGCCAAGGAACTAGAAGCTTTCCACCTTCTCCACTGCGGTCCTCGTTGATATGGAAGGGGGGCGTGCTCTTTCTGCTGTCTCCACGATCAGCTCCTTTGTTTTGTTGACGTTTTCCTGGTTATTTTCCTGGTTATTTTCCTGTCTCATCATTGTTGGTAATCAGCCCTACTACTGTTGTGTCGTCTGCAAACTTGATGATTGAATTAGAGGCGTGTATGGCCACGCAGTCATGGGTGAACAGGGAGTACAGGAGAGGGCTGAGAAGGCACCCTTGTGGGGTCCCAGAGTTGAGGATCAGCGAAGTGGAGATGTTGGCCCGTCCAGGACCCACAGGGCGGGGGTTCAGACCCAGGGCCTCCAGCTTAATGATGAGCTTGGAGGATACCATGGTGTTGAATGCTGAGCTGTAGATAATGAACAGCATTCTTACATAGGTATTCTTCTTGTCCAGATGGGATAGGGCAGTGTGCAGTGTGATTAGAGCGGTATGAAAATTGAAGTGGGTCTAGGGTGTCAGGTAAGAGGTGATATGATCCCTCACTTCATGATGACAGAGGCTACGGGGCGATAGTCATTTAGTTCAGTTACTCTCTTAGGAACAATGGTGGAAATCTTGACACAAGTGGGGACATGCTCTGAGGACGCAGCTAAGCCTTCTGGGCCGGCAGCATTGCGAGGGTTAACGTGCTTAAATGTCTTACTCACGTCAGCCATGATGAACGAGAGCCCACAGTCCTCGGGAGCGGCCCGCGTCGGTGGCACTGCGTTATCCTCAAAGCGGGTGAAGAAGGTGTTTAGCTTGTCCGTGAGTGTGGTTGTCAGCGACGTGGCTGGTCTTCCCTTTGTAGTCCCTGGTTGTCTGTAGACCCACATATGTGTCTGAGCCGTTGAATTAAAACTCCACTTTGTCTCTATGCGTTTTGTCTGTTTGATTGCCTTATGGAGGGAATAACTACACGGTTTGTATCTTGTCCCCGTGTGCTGAAGGTGTCAGGTTCTTGTCCAGTTCTGGGATTTAGGTCACCACAGACTAGTACATGTCCCTGGGCCTGGAAATGATTGATTTCCCCCTTCAGGATGGAGAAGCTGTCTTCATTAAAGTATGGGGATTCTACTGGGGGGATATAGGTAGCACACATGAGGACATTTTTCTCTCTCTCTCTCTCTCTCTCTCTCTCTCTCTCTCTCTCTCTCTCTCTCTCTCTCTCTCTCTCT